>NW_026893032.1:0-25007 GCF_033815535.1 Pezoporus flaviventris
TTCCACCCCAGCCCCATAGAGCCCTATAGGCCCCCCCCCTCCCCCCAGAGGCCTCCGCGGCCCCAGTACGGGCCCTATAGAGACCCGTAGGCAGCATAGCGCCCCATAGAGCCCATAGTGCCCCATAAGAGCCCCCATAGCGCCCTATAGCCCCCCATAAGAGCCCCATAAGACCCCCATAGAGCCCCACAGCGCCTCACAGAGCCCCATAGAGTCCCCACAGCGCTCCACAGAGCCACAGAGCCCCATAGCCCCCCATGAGCCCCATAGCACCCCACAGCCCCCCATAAGAGCCCTATAGAGCCCCATAGCCCCATAAGAGCCCCACAGACCCCCATAGAGCCCATAGAGCCCCATAGCCCCCCATAAGAGCCCCACAGACCCCCACAGCACCCCATAGACCCCCACAGCGCTCCACAGCCCCCCAGAAGAGCCCCATAGCGCTCCATAGCGCCTCATAGCCCCCCATAGAGCCCCATTGAGCCCCATAGCGCCTCATAGAGCCCTATAGCGCCCTACAGAGCCCCATAGCCCCCCATAGAGCCCCACTGAGCCCCATAGCGCTCCATAGCGCCTCATAGAGCCCCATAGGCCCCTTAGAGCCCCATTGAGCCCCATAGCGCCTCATAGAGCCCACTAGAGCCCCATAGCCCCCCATAGAGCCCCATGGAGCCCCATAGCGCCCCACATCCCCGTCACCTCCATGATGCAGTTCCCCGCCGCCGCCTCCGCCATCTTGTCCGCTGCCCCCCCCCCGGCCCGGGCCGCGCTCCTTTTATAGCGTGGGCGGAGCCGGGCCCGCCCCCTCCGCGCCTCCCCATTGGCCGCCGCTTCCCCGCCGCGCGCCGCCATTGGCCCGGCGCTGGCGTCCATCAACGAGCGAAACCCCGCCCATGGCGAGGGGAGGGGGGGAAGGAAGAGCGCCGCCTAGCGGCTCGGAGGACCCCCCCCCCCCCCCTTGAGCCCCATAGATAAAGCGCAGCCCAATGGGTTTCTATGGGGCGTTTATTGAACGTGGGGGGCGCCCCCCAAGTGTGGGGCGGGGGGGTCACCAGGAGGGGGCCCCGAAGCGCGCCACGAGCGCCTGCTGAGCGTCCAGGTCCTTCTGCACCTTGCGCCGCATGTAAAATATGGGGCAGTCCCGGCTGGGGGGAGGGATCAATGGGGGTCAGGGGGGGTGGGGGTCAATGGGGGTCAGTGGGGATCAATGGGGTCAGGGGGGTGGGGGTCAATGGGGGTCAGTGGGGATCAATGGGGGTCAGGGGGGGTGGGGGTCAATGGGGGTCAGTAGGGGATGGGGGGAATGGGGGGATGGGGGAGGGGGGATGGGGGGGTGGGGATGGGGGGCATGGGGGGATTGGGGGACAATGGGGATCAATGGGGTAATGGGGGGGAGGGGGGTCAGGGGGGGATGGGGGCCAATGGGGGTCAATGGGGGAGAGGGGGAGGGGGGGATGGGGGGACAATGGGGGGATGGGCGGGATGGGGGTCGGGGGGGGATGGGGGGTGGGGATGGGGGGCATGGGGGGGAGGGGGGGGATTGGGGGACAATGGGGGGATGGGGGGGTGGGGATGGGGGGCATGGGGGGAGGGGGGGATTGGGGGACAATGGGGATCAATGGGGGGAATGGGGGTCAGGGGGGATGGGGGCCAATGGGGGTCAATGGGGGGAGGCAGTTGGGGGGGGATGGGGGAGAGGGGGTCAGTGGGGGATGGGGATTAATGGGGGTTAATGGGGGGAGGGGGTCGGGGGGGATGGGGGGTGGGGGTCAGTGGGGGGGATGGGGGGAATGGGGATTAATGGGGTAATGGGGGGGAGGGGGGCCAATGGGCGGGATGGGAATGGGGGGATGGGGGTCAGTGGGGGATGGGGGGAATGGGGGGACAATGGGGAGGATGGGGGATAGGCATTAATGGGGTAATTGGGGGGGATGGGGATAGGGGGATGTCAGTGGGGCTTAATGGCTCAATGGGCTCAGTGGGGCTCAAGGGGACTGAATGGGCTCAATGGGGCTCTGTGGGGCTCTATGGGCTCTATGGGGCTGTATGGGGCTCTATGGGGCTGTATGGGCTCTATGGGCTCTATGTGTGCTATGGGTCTCTATGTGCGCTATGGGGCTCTCTGGGTCTCAATGGGCTCTCTGGGTCTCTATGGGGCTCTCTGGGTCTCAATGAGCTCTATGGGTCTCTATGGGGCTCTATGGGTCTCAATGGGTCTCTATGGGTCTCTATGGGTCTCTATGGTCTCTATGGGTCTCTATGGGTCTCTATGTGTCTCTATGGGTCTCTATGGGTCTCTATGGGTCTCTATGGGTCTCTATGGTCTCTATGGGTCTCTATGGGTCTCTATGTGTCTCTATGGGTCTCTATGGGTCTCTATGGTCTCTATGTGTCTCTATGGGTCTCAATGGTCTCTATGGGTCTCTATGGGTCTCTATGGGTCTCTATAGGTCTCTATGGGTCTCTATGGGTCTCAATGGTCTCTCTGGGTCGGTAGGGGCGCACCTGGTGCACAGCACGTCCTGGTGCAGGGCGCTCTGGCACCGCTGGCACTGGCTCCAGAGGCGGGAGAAGCGCTGCTCCAGCGCCGCCAGCGCCCCCACCTGGCGCGGAGGGCACTGAGACCCCACGGACCCCATAGCCCCCCCATAGACCCCATGGACCCCCCATAGACCCCATGGACCCCCCCATAGCCCCCCCATAGACCCCATGGACCCCCCCATAGACCCCCCCATAGACCCCCTATAGACCCCATAGCCCCCCATAGACCCCCAATAGGCCCCATAGACCCCTCCCCAGATCCCATAGCCCCCCCATAGCCCCCATAGCCCCCGTAGACCCCACAGCCCCCCCTATAGACCCCCATAGACCCCATGGACCCCACCACAGCCCCCCCTATAGACCCCCCATAGACCCCATGGACCCCCCCATAGCCCCCCCCATAGACCCCCTGTAGACCCCCCATAGCCCCCACAGACCCTCCTACAGACCCACTGACCCCATAGACCCCCCCATAGACCCCATGGACCCCCCCATAGACCCCATGGTCCCCCCTAGACCCCATAGACCCCCCTATAGACCCCCATAGCCCCCCTACAGACCCCCCCATAGACCCCATGGACCCCTATAGACCCCACAGACCCCCCTATAGACCCCTCTATAGACCCCATAGACTCCCCCATAGACCCCACAGACCCCCCTATAGACCCCTCTATAGACCCCATAGACTCCCCATAGACCCCATGGACCCCCCTATAGACCTCATAGACCCCCTGCAGACGCCCCTATAGACCCCATAGACCCCCCATAGCCCCCTATAGACCCCACATAGACCCCATAGCCCCCCCCCCCATCACCTCCTTCTGGTAGAGCTCAGCCTCGCGCTGGCGGCAGAAATCACAGACGGCTCCTGGGGGGGGGAGACAATGGGGGCAGTTATGGGGCAATGGGGGGCAGCTATGGGGCAATGGGGGCAGTTATGGGGCAATGGGGGCAGCTATGGGGCAATGGGGGGCAGTTATGGGGCAATGGGGGGCAGCTATGGGGCAATGGGGGGCAGTTATGGGGCAATGGGGGGCAGCTATGGGGTAATGGGGCAGTTATGGGGCAATGGGGGGCAGTTATGGGGCAATGGGGGGCAGCTATGGGGCAATGGGGGGCAGTTATGGGGCAATGGGGGGCAGCTATGGGGTAATGGGGCAGTTATGGGGCAATGGGGGGGCAGTTATGGGGCAATGGGGGGCAGCTATGGGGCAATGGGGCAGTGGGGCAGTTATGGGGCAGTGGGGCAGTTATGGGGCAATGGGGCAGTTATGGGGCAATGGGGGGCAGCTATGGGGCAATGGGGGGCAGTTATGGGGCAATGGGGGGCAGTTATGGGGCAATGGGGGGCAGCTATGGGGCAATGGGGGGCAGTTATGGGGCAATGGGGGGCAGCTATGGGGCAATGGGGGGCAGTTATGGGGCAATGGGGGGCAGCTATGGGGCAATGGGGGGCAGTTATGGGGCAATGGGGGGCAGCTATGGGGTAATGGGGCAGTTATGGGGCAATGGGGGGGCAGTTATGGGGCAATGGGGGGCAGCTATGGGGCAATGGGGCAGTTATGAGACAGTTATGGGGCAATGGGGGGCAGTTATGGGGCAATGGGGCAGTTATGGGGCAATGGGGGGCAGTTATGGGGCAATGGGGGGCAGCTACAGGGCAACGGGGCAGTTATGGGGCAATGGGGGCAGTTATGGGGCAATGGTGCAGTTATGGGGTAATGGGGCAGTTACGGGGCAATGGGGCAGTTATGGGGCAATGGGGGGCAGTTATGGGGTAATGGGGCAGTTATGGGGCAATAAGCAGCAATAGGGGGAAGTTATGGGGCAATAAAGGGCAATGGGAGACAGTTATGGGGCAATGGGGGAAAATAAGGGGCAGTGGAGGGAAATAAGGGGCAGGCCTAGGGCAATAAGGGGCAATGGGGGCAGTTATGGGGCAATGGGGGGCAGTTATGGGGCAGTTATGGGGTAATGGGGCAGTTACGGGGCAATGGGGGCGGTTATGGGGCAATAAGCAGCAATAGGGGGAAGTTATGGGGCAATAAAGGGCAATGGGAGACAGTTATGGGGCAATGGGGGAAAATAAGGGGCAGTGGAGGGAAATAAGGGGCAGGTATAGGGCAATAAGGGGCAAAGGGGGCAGTTATGGGGCAATGGGGGCAAACAAGCAGCAATGGGGGGCAGGTATAGGGCAATAAGGGGCAATGGGGAGCAATGGGGGCAATAAAGGGGCAATGGGGGCAGCTATGGGGCAATGGGGGCAATGGGGAGCAATGGGGGCAATAAAGGGGCAATGGGGGCAGCTATGGGGCAATGGGGGCAATAAGGGGCAATAAAGGGGCAATGGGGGACAGCTATGGGGCAATGGGGGCAATAAAGGGGCAATGGGGACAGCTATGGGGCAATGGGGGCAATAAAGGGGCAATGGGGGGCAGCTATGGGGCAATGGGGGCAGCTATGGGGCGATGTGGGGCAATGGGACGCTCCCATTGTTCCCTATGGGGGGGTTCCCCTGCCCCATCCCATGACCCCCAATGGGCAGCGCTCAGCGGCTCCCCCTAACGTTGCTCTATGGCACAGCCCCAGCCGGGACGCTCCCATTGCTCCCTATGGGGGGAACCCGGCCCCCCCCTCACCCTGCCGCTGTAGTACGGCCCGGCAGCCCACGCACGTGCTGCGCCGCGTGGCGAAGGCCAAGACCCCGCCCCCGACCTGCGCCGTCAGCAGCGTCTTAGAGCGGGTGTGAGCGCCCCCTGCGGGACAGGCGGGGAAACCCCGCGGTCAGGGGGGGGATAAAGTTGCGGGACAGGCGGGGAAACCCCGCGGTCAGGGGGGGGATAAAGGGGGGGACCCCCCCCCAATGAGCCCCCCCCATTGGGGTATAAAGGGGGAACCCCCCCATTGGGGTATAAAGGTATAAAGGGACCCCCCCAATGAGCCCCCCCATTGAGTTATAAAGGGGGGCCCCCCATTGGGTTATAAAGGGAACCCCCCCAATGAGCCCCCCATAGGGTTATAAAGGGGGGACCCCCCCATTGGGTTATAAAAGGGACCCCCAATGACCCCCCCATTGGGTTATAAAGGGGGAACCCCCCAATTGGGGTCAATGGGGAGACCCCATTGAGTTATAAAGGGGGGGCCCCCCATTGGGTTATAAAGGGGACCCCCCCAATGGGTTAGAAAGGGGACCCCCCAATGACCCCCCCATTGGGATATAAAGGGGACCCCCCATTGGGTTCAGTGGGGGCCCCCCAATGACCCCCTCCATTGGGATATAAAGGGGACCCCCCCGATGACCCCCCCATTGGGTTATAAAGGGGACCCCCCCAATGAGTTATAAAGGGGACCCCCCCAATGACCCCCCATTGGGTTATAAAGGGGACCCCCCCAATGACCCCCCCATTGAGTTATAAAGGGGACCCCCAATGAGCCCCCCCATAGGGTTATAAAGGGGACTCCCCCATTGGGTTATAAAGGAGACCCCCCCAATGAGCCCCCCATTGGGGTATAAAGGGGACCCCCCGATGACCCCCCCATTGGGTTATAAAGGGGACCCCCCCTTGGGTTCAGTGGGGGCCCCCCAATGACCCCTCCATTGGGGTCAATGGGGACCCCCCCACATTAGGCTATAAATGGGGACCCCCTAAAGGGAGATTTGGGTCAGATTTGGGGCACTTGGGGTCAGTTTGGGGCTGGTTTTGGGGTGTTTCAGGTCAATTTGGGGGCGTTTTGGGGTATTTTGATCGGTTTTGGGGTGTTTCAGGTCAGTTTTGGGGTGTTTGGTCAGTTTTGGGGTGTTTTGGTCAGTTTTGGGGTATTTTGGTCAGTTTTGGGGTGTTTTGGACTGGTTTTGGGGTATTTTGGTCAGTTTTGGGGTGTTTTGGTCAGTTTTGGGGTGTTTTGGACTGGTTTTGGGGTATTTTGGTCAGTTTTGGGGTGTTTTGGACTGGTTTTGGGGTATTTTGGTCAGTTTTGGGGTGTTTTGGTCAGTTTTGGGGTATTTTGGTCAGTTTTGGGGTGTTTTGGTCAGTTTTGGGGTATTTTGGTCAGTTTTGGGGTGTTTTGGTCAGTTTTGGGGTATTTTGGTCAGTTTTGGGGTGTTTTGGTCAGTTTTGGGGTATTTTGGTCAGTTTTGGGGCATTTTGGTCAGTTTTGGGGTATTTTGGTCAGTTTTGGGCTGTTTTTGGGGTATTTTTGTCCGTTTTGGGGTATTTTGGTCGGTTTTGGGGTATTTTTGTCAGTTTTGGGCTGGTTTTGGGGTATTTTGGTCAGTTTTGGGGTGTTTTTGGGCTGTTTTTTGGTGTTTTGGGGCTGTTTTTTGGTGTTTTTTGGTGTTTTTGGGCTGTTTTTTTGGTGTTTTTTGGTGTTTTTGGGCTGTTTTTTGGTGTTTTTTGGTGGTTTTGGGCTGTTTTTTGGTGTTTTGGGGCTGTTTTTTGGTGTTTTTTGGTGGTTTTGGGCTGTTTCTTGGTGGTTTTGGGCTGTTTTTTTGGTGTTTTGGGGCTGTTTTTTGGTGTTTTGGTGTTTTTTGGTGTTTTTGGGGCTGTTTGTTGGTGTTTTGGGCTGTTTTTTGGTGGTTTTGGGCTGTTTTTTGGTGTTTTGGGCTGTTTTTTGGTGTTTTTTGGTGTTTTGGGGCTGTTTTTGGTGGTTTTGGGGCTGTTTTTTGGTGTTTTTTGGTGTTTTTGGGCTGGTTTTTGGTGTTTTTGGGGCTGTTTTTTGGTTGTTTTTTGGTGTTTTTGGGCTGTTTTTTGGTGTTTTTGGTGTTTTTTGTGTGTTTTGGGCTGTTTTTTGGTGTTTTTGGGCTGTTTTTTTGGTGTTTTTGTGGTTTTGGCTGTTTTTTGGTGGTTTTTGGTGTTTTTGGCTGTTTTTTGGTGTTTTGGGCTGTTTTTTGGTGTTTTTGGTGGTTTTGGGCTTGTTTTTTGGTGTTTTGGGGCTGTTTTTTGGTGTTTTTGGGCTGTTTTTTGGTGTTTTTGGTGTTTTTTGGTGTTTTGGGGCTGTTTTTTGGTGTTTTTGGGCTGTTTTGGGTCAGTTTTGGGGCTGTTTTTGGTGTTTTTGGTGTCTGTGTGCTGCGGGTGCGTTCCTGCTGCCCCCTCTCACGCAGCAGGATGCTCTCGGCGCGGCCCTCGCCCAGGATGGGCTCGAAGATGCGCAGCAGCGGCTTCCCCAGCTGCTGCTCCACGTAGTAGCGGCTGTCGATGGGCAGGTTGTGCTCCAGCGCGTACAGCGGGTCCTGCGCCCCACGGACACACACACCCATTGGGACCCATTGGGAACCATTGGGACCCATTGGGAACCATTGAGACCCATTGGGAACCATTGAGACCCATTGGGAACCATTGAGAACCATTGGCAACCATTGAGAACCATTGGGAACCATTGGGAACCATTGGGAACCATTGGGACCCATTGGGAACCATTGGGACCCATTGAGACCCATTGGGACCCATTGAGACCCATTGGGAACCACTGAGACCCATTGGGAACCATTGGGAACCACTGAGACCCATTGGGAACCATTGGGACCCATTGAGACCCATTGAGACCCATTGAGACCCATTGAGACCCATTGAGACCCATTGAGAACCATTGGGACCCACTGAGACCCATTGAGACCCATTGAGACCCATTGAGAACCATTGAGACCCATTGGGAACCATTGAGACCCATTGAGCCCCACGGACCCACTGAGACCCATTGGGACCCATTGAGACCCATTGAGACCCACTGAGACCCATTGGGACCCATTGAGACCCATTGGGAACCATTGGGACCCATTGGGACCCACTGAGACCCATTGGGACCCATTGAGACCCATTGAGACCCACTGAGACCCATTGGGACCCATTGAGACCCATTGGGAACCATGGGAACCATTGGGACCCATTGGGACCCACTGAGACCCATTGGGAACCATTGAGACCCATTGGGAACCATTGAGAACCATTGGGACCCATTGAGACCCATTGGGAACCATTGGGAACCATTGGGAACCATTGGGACCCATTGAGACCCATTGGGAACCATTGGGAACCATTGGGAACCACTGAGACCCATTGGGAACCATTGGGAACCATTGGGAACCATTGGGAACCACTGAGACCCATTGAGAACCATTGGGACCCACTGAGACCCACTGAGACCCATTGGGAACCATTGGGAACCATTGGCAACCATTGGGAACCACTGAGACCCATTGAGACCCATTGGGAACCATTGGGAACCATTGGGAACCATTGGGAACCATTGGGAACCACTGAGACCCATTGGGAACCATTGGGAACCATTGGGAACCATTGGGAACCACTGAGACCCATTGGGAACCATTGGGAACCATTGGGAACCATTGGGAACCACTGAGACCCATTGAGAACCATTGGGACCCACTGAGACCCACTGAGACCCATTGGGAACCATTGGGAACCATTGGCAACCATTGGGAACCACTGAGACCCATTGAGACCCATTGGGAACCATTGGAACCATTGGGAACCATTGGGAACCATTGGGAACCACTGAGACCCATTGGGAACCATTGGGAACCATTGGGAACCATTGGGAACCACTGAGACCCATTGGGAACCATTGGGAACCATTGGGAACCATTGGGAACCATTGAGACCCATTGGGAACCATTGGGAACCATTGGCAACCATTGGGAACCATTGGGAACCATTGGGAACCATTGGGGAACCATTGAGACCCATTGGGAACCATTGGGAACCATTGGGAACCATTGGGAACCATTGGCAACCATTGGGAACCATTGGGAACCATTGGGAACCATTGGGAACCATTGGGAACCATTGGCAACCATTGGGAACCATTGGGAACCATTGAGACCCATTGGGAACCATTGGGAACCATTGGGAACCATTGGGACCCATTGAGCCCCACGGACCCACTGAGCCCCATGGAGCCCCATTGAGACCCATGGACACACTGCCCCCTATGGGACCCACTGAGCCCCATGGGACCCACTGAGCCCCCATTGCCCCCTATGGGACCCGCTCCCCATTGCCCCCCATGGGTCCCACTCCCCATTGATCCCTATGGGTCCCACTCCCCATTGATCCCTATGGGTCCCGTTCCCCATTGATCCCCATGGGTCCCGTTCCCCATTGCCCCCCATGGGTCCCACTCCCCATTGATCCCTATGGGTCCTGCTCCCCATTGCCCCCCATGGGTCCCACTCCCCATTGATCCCTATGGGTCCCGCTCCCCCATCGCCCCCCATGGGTCCCGCTCCCCATTGATCCCCATGGGTCCCGCTCCCCATTGATCCCTATGGATCCCGCTCCCCATCGCCCCCCATGGGTCCCGCTCCCCATCGCCCCCCATGGGTCCCGCTCCCCATTGATCCCCATGGGTCCCGCTCCCCATTGATCCCTATGGATCCCGCTCCCCATCGCCCCCCATGGGTCCCGCTCCCCATTGATCCCCATGGGTCCCGCTCCCCATTGATCCCTACGGGTCCCGCTCCCCATTGATCCCTATGGGTCCCGCTCCCCATTGATCCCTATGGGTCCCGCTCCCCATTGCCCCCCATGGGTCCCGCTCCCCATTGATCCCTATGGGTCCCGCTCCCCATTGATCCCTATGGGTCCCGCTCCCCATTGCCCCCCATGGGTCCTGCTCCCCATTGATCCCTATGGGTCCCGCTCCCCATTGATCCCTATGGGTCCCGCTCCCCATTGCCCCCCATGGGTCCTGCTCCCCATTGATCCCTATGGGTCCCGCTCCCCATTACCCCCATGGGTCCTGCTCCCCATTGATCCCCATGGGTCCCGCTCCCCATTGATCCCCATGGGTCCCGCTCCCCATCACCCCCCATGGGTCCCGCTCCCCATTAATCCCTATGGGTCCCGCTCCCCATCACCCCCCATGGGTCCCGCTCCCCATTGATCCCCATGGGTCCCGCTCCCTATTGATCCCTATGGGTCCCGCTCCCCATTGATCCCCATGGGTCCCGCTCCCCATTGATCCTATGGGTCCCGCTCCCCATTGATCCCCATGGGTCCCGCTCCCCATTGCCCCCCATGGGTCCCGCTCCCCATTGATCCCCATGGGTCCCGCTCCCCATTGATCCCTACGGGTCCCGCTCCCCATTGATCCCCATGGGTCCCGCTCCCCATTGATCCCTATGGGTCCCGCTCCCCATTGATCCCTATGGGTCCCGCTCCCCATCGCCCCCCATGGGTCCCGCTCCCCATTGATCCCTACGGGTCCCGCTCCCCATTGCCCCCCATGGGTCCCGCTCCCCATTGCCCCCCATGGGTCCCGCTCCCCATTGATCCCCTTGGTCCCCGCTCCCCATCGCCCCCCATGGGTCCCGCTCCCCATTGATCCCCATGGGTCCCGCTCCCCATTGATCCCTATGGGTCCCGCTCCCCATCACCCCCCATGGGTCCCGCTCCCCATTGATCCCTATGGGTCCCGCTCCCCATTGATCCCTACGGGTCCCGCTCCCCATTGATCCCTACGGGTCCCGCTCCCCATTGATCCCTATGGGTCCCGCTCCCCATTGATCCCTATGGGACCCACCTCGGACCTGGTGTAGGCGGCCGCCCCCTTGGCCCCGGTGACGATGACGTAGGGGACGCGGTCACCCAGGGCCGGGGCGCTGCCGGGGTCCCGCTGCCGCATCCTGGGGGGCAATGGGGGGCAATGGGGGGCAGCTGTGGGGCAGCTGTGGGGGGCTATGGGGGTGTCAATGGGGATGGCAATGGGGCAATGGGGGGCAGCTGTGGGGGGCTATGGGGGCTATGGGCGGTGTCAATGGGGATGGCAATGGGGCAATGGGGGCAGCTGTGGGGGGCTATGGGGGGCTATGGGGGTGTCAATGGGGATGGCAATGGGGCAATGGGGGGCAGCTGTGGGGCAGCTGTGGGGGGCTATGGGGGGGCTATGGGGGGTGGCAATGGGGATGGCAATGGGGGGCAATGGGGGGCAGCTGTGGGGGGCTATGGGGGGCTATGGGGGGTGTCAATGGGGATGGCAATGGGCAATGGGGGGCAGCTGTGGGGCAGCTGTGGGGGGCTATGGGGGGTGTCAATGGGGATGGCAATGGGGGGCAATGGGGGGCAGCTGTGGGGGGCTATGGGGGCTATGGGGGGTGTCAATGGGGATGGCAATGGGGCAATGGGGGGCAGCTGGGGGGGGCTATGGGGGGGCTATGGGGGGCTATGGGGGGTGTCTATGGGGATGGCAATGGGGCAATGGGGGGCAGCTGTGGGGCAGCTGTGGGGCAGCTGTGGGGGTGTCTATGGGGATGGCAATGGGGCAATGGGGGGCAGCTGTGGGGGGCTATGGGGGGGCTATGGGGGGCAGCTGTGGGGCAGCTGTGGGGGGCTATGGGGGGTGTCAATGGGGATGGCAATGGGGCAATGGGGGGCTATGGGGGGTGTCTATGGGGATGGCAATTGGGGCAATGGGGGGCTATGGGGGGTGTCTATGGGGATGGCAATGGGGCTATAGGGGGCAGCTATAGGGGGGTATAGGGGGTGTCTATAGGGGGGCTATAGGGGTATCAATGGGGATGGCAATGGGGGCTATAGGGGTCTCTAGGGGGTGGCAATGGGGGCTATATGGGGCAGCTATAGGGGGGCTATAGGGGGTGTCTATAGGGATGGCCATGGGGGCTATAGGGGGTCCCTATAGGGGGTCTATAGAGGGTATCAATGGGGATGGCAATGGGGCTATAGGGGGCAGCTAGGGGGGTATAGGGAGTCTCTATAGGGGGTCTATAGGGGTATCAATGGGGATTGCAATGGGGGCTATAGGGGTGTCTATGGGGGTGCCAATGGAGGTCTATAATGGGGGTCTATAGGGGTTTATAGGGGTGGCCATAGGGGGTGTCCATAGGGGGGTGTCCATAGATATCTATGGGGCGCCTATGGGGGTGTCTATGGGGTGTCCATTGGTGTCTATGGGGTGCCTATGGGGTGTCCATTGGTGTCTATGGGGTGTCCATGGGTGCCTATGGGGTCTCTATGGGGTGTCTATGGGTGTCCATGGGGTCTCTATGGGGTGTCCATAGGTCTCTATGGGGTCTCTATGGGGTCCTATGGGGTGACTATGGGGTCTTCCCCTATGGGTGCCTCTGGGGCTCTATGGGGTGTCCATGGGGTCTCTATGGGGTCTCTATGGGGTGTCCATGGGTCCCTATGGGGTGTCCATGGGGTGTCTATGGGGTCCTATGGGGTGTCCCATGGGTCCCTATGGGGTGTCTATTATGGGGTGGCTATGGGGTCCCTATGGGGTGTCCATGGGTCCCTATGGGGTGTCTATGGGGTTTCTATGGGGTCTCTATGGGGTTTCTATGGGGTTTCTATGGGGTCCCTATGGGGTGTCCATGGGTCCCTATGGGTGTCCATGGGTGTCTATGGGGTGTCCATGGGTCCCTATGGGGTGTCTATGGGGTCTCTATGGGGTGTCTATGGGGTCCCTATGGGTGTCCATGGGGTCCCTATGGGTGTCCATGGGTCCCTATGGGTGTCCATGGGTGTCTATGGGGTGTCCATGGGTCCCTATGGGGTGTCTATGGGGTCTCTATGAGGTGTCTATGGGGTCCCTATGGGTGTCCATGGGGTCCCTATGGGGTGTCCATGGGTCCCTATGGGTGTCCATGGGTGTCTATGGGGTGTCCATGGGTCCCTATGGGGTGTCTATGGGGTCTCTATGGGGTGTCTATGGGGTCCCTATGGGTGTCCATGGGGTCCCTATGGGGTGTCCATGGGTCCCTATGGGTGTCCATGGGTGTCTATGGGGTGTCCATGGGTCCCTATGGGGTGTCTATGGGGTCTCTATGGGGTTTCTATGGGGTCCCTATGGGGTGTCCATGGGTCCCTATGGGGTCCCTATGGGGTGTCTATGGGGTCTCTATGGGGTTTCTATGGGGTCCCTATGGGGTGTCCATGGGTCCCTATGGGGTTTCTATGGGGTGTCTATGGGGTGTCCATGGGGTCCCTACGGGTCCCTATGGGGTTTCTATGGGGTCCCTATGGGGTGTCCCTGGGTCCCTATGGGGTTTCTATGGGGTCCCTATGGGGTGTCCATGGGTCCCTATGGGGTGTCCATGGGGTCCCTATGGGGTTTCTATGGGGTTTCTATGGGGTTTCTATGGGGTCCCTATGGGGTGTCTATGGGGTCTCTATGGGGTTTCTATGGGGTCCCTATGGGGTGTCCCTGGGTCCCTATGGGGTTTCTATGGGGTCCCTATGGGGTGTCCCTGGGTCCCTATGGGGTTTCTATGGGGTCCCTATGGGGTGTCCCTGGGTCCCTATGGGGCGCCCACCTCTGGGCCAGGCTGACGTGGGGCTGGGGGGCGGCGTAGTCGCGTGCGGCGCGGGTCAGCTCCTTGGTGATCACGAGCTGGGAGAGGTCCAGGCGGTCACAGAGCAGGTCCGAGATCACCTCCTGCGCGTGCAGCACCGCCCCCGCCGGGTCCCTGCCCCACAGCGACCCACGGAGCATCACTGACCCATAGCGAGCATCACTGACCCATAGAGCATCACTGACCCATAGAGCATCACTGACCCATAGCGAGCTTCACTGACCCATAGAGCATCACTGACCCACAGCAAACATCACTGACCCATAGAGCATCACTGACCCATAGAGCATCACTGACCCACAGCAAACATCACTGACCCATAGAGCATCACTGACCCATAGCGACCCACAGAGCATCACTGACCCATAGAGAGCTTCACTGACCCATAGAGAGCTTCACTGACCCATAGAGCATCACTGACCCACAGAGCATCACTGACCCATAGCGAGCATCACTGACCCATAGAGCATCACTGACCCATAGCGACCCACAGAGCATCACTGACCCATAGAGCATCACTGACCCATAGCGACCCACAGAGCATCACTGACCCATAGAGCATCACTGACCCCATAGAGCATCACTGACCCATAGAGCATCACTGACCCATAGCGACCCACAGAGCATCACTGACCATAGCGACCCACAGAGAGCATCACTGACCCATAGAGCATCACTGACCCATAGAGAGCATCACTGACCCATAGCGAGCTTCACTGACCCATAGCGACCCACAGAGCATCACTGACCCATAGAGCATCACTGACCCATAGAGAGCTTCACTGACCCATAGCGAGCATCACTGACCCATAGAGCATCACTGACCCACAGAGAGCTTCACTGACCCATAGAGAGCATCACTGACCCATAGCGAGCCATAGTGACCCACAGCAAACATCACTGACCCATAGCGAGCATCACTGACCCATAGCGAGCATCACTGACCCATAGCGAGCCATAGTGACCCACAGCAAACATCACTGACCCATAGCGAGCATCACTGACCCATAGAGCATCACTGACCCATAGCGAGCATCACTGACCCATAGCGAGCCATAGTGACCCACAGCAAACATCACTGACCCATAGCGACCCACAGAGCATCACTGACCCATAGAGCATCACTGACCCATAGAGAGCATCACTGACCCATAGCAAACATCACTGACCCATAGCGACCCACAGAGCATCACTGACCCATAGAGAGCTTCACTGACCATAGAGCATCACTGACCCATAGCGAGCATCACTGACCCATAGAGCATCACTGACCCATAGAGCATCACTGACCCATAGCGACCCACAGAGCATCACTGACCCATAGAGAGCATCACTGACCCATAGAGCATCACTGACCCATAGAGAGCATCACTGACCCATAGAGAGCATCACTGACTGACCCATAGAGAGCATCACTGACCCATAGAGCATCACTGACCCAAAGAGCATCACTGACCCATAGCGACCCACAGCGAACATCACTGCCCCACACCGCCCCCCATCTCCCCCTATCCTGCCCCACACCGCCCCCCATCTCCCCCTATCCCGCCTCATAGCACCCCCCATCTCCCCATATCCCGCTCCATAGCGCCCCCATCTCCCCATATCCTGCCCCATAGCGCCCCCCATCTCCCCCTATCCCGCCCCATAGCGCCCCCCATCTCCCCCTATCCCGCCCCATAGCACCCCCCATCTCCCCATATCCTGCCCCACACCGCCCCCCATCTCCCCCATCCCACCCCATAGTGCCCCCCTCTCCCCATATCCTGCTCCATAGCGCCCCCCATCTCCCCCTATCCCGCTCCATAGCGCACCCCATCTCCCCATATCCCGCCCCATAGCGCACCCCATCTCCCCATATCCTGCCCCATAGCGCCCCCATCTCCCCCTATCCCGCCCCATAGCGCCCTCCATCTCCCCCTATCCCGCCCCATAGCGCCCCCCACTCTCCCCTATCCCGCCCCATAGCGCCCTCCATCTCCCCCTATCCCACCCCATAGCGCCCTCCATCTCCCCCTATCCCGCCCTCCATCTCCCCATATCCTGCCCCATCCCGCCCCATAGCGCCCCCCACACTGCCCCCCATCTCTCCCCCATCCCGCCCCATAGCGCCCCCCATAGCTCCCCCCACCGGTGCAGGAGGATGCGGCGCAGACACGCCGTGACGAGGTTGGCCGCCAGGGGGCAGTTGTCCCTGCGCACCGCCTCCAGCCCCTTGCAGTCCAGCGCGGGCGCGGCCGCGGGGCCCGACGGGAAACAGAGCCCAGCGTAGCGCTTCTTGCTGATGAGCAGGTAGGGGCAGTACACCTGGGGGGCACCCCATAGAGACCATAGGGACACATAGAGATACATAGGGACCATAGGGACACATAGGGACCCATAGAGACCCATAGAGACCCCATAGGGACCATAGAGACCCATAGGGACCATAGGGACACATAGGGACCCCATAGAGACCCATAGAGACACATAGGGACCATAGGGACACATAGAGATACATAGAGACCCCATAGGGACACATAGAGACCCATAGAGACCCATAGAGACCCATAGAGACACATAGGGACCCATAGAGACCATAGAGACCCATAGAGACCCATAGAGACCCATAGAGACACATAGGGACCCATAGAGACCATAGAGACCCATAGAGACCCATAGCGACCCATAGAGACCCATAGAGACACATAGGGACCCATAGGGACACATAGAGACACATAGAGACACATAGAGACCCATAGGGACCCATAGGGACACATAGAGACCCATAGAGACCCATAGAGACCCATAGGGACCATAGGGACACATAGAGACCCATAGAGACCCATAGCGAGACCCATAGCGACTCATATCCCCCATACCCCCCATAGCGCCCCATAGCCCCCCCAGCCCCATAGCGCCCCATAGTGCCCCCAGCCCCATAGCGCCCCATATCCCCCCCCAGCCCCATAGCGCCCCATAGCCCCCCCCAGCCCCATAGCGCCCCACAGCTCCGTGCTGACCTTCTCGAACTGGAGCCGGATGGGGGCAGGGAAGTGCTCGGACACCCAGGCCGCGACCTCGTGCCCCATGGCCATGGCCTCGGGCACCGTGGGCACCCCCAGGCGGCACATGACCGAGTCCGTGTCCCCATAGATCACCTGGGGGGCAGAGAGACCCATAGGGACCCATAGGGACCCATAGGGATACACAGGGACCCATAGGGACCCATAGGGACATGACCGAGTCCGTGTCCCCATAGATCACCTGGGGGGCAGAGAGACCCATAGGGACCCATAGGGACCCATAGGGACACACAGGGACCCATAGGGACCCATAGGGACATGACCGAGTCCGTGTCCCCATAGATCACCTGGGGGGCAGAGAGACCCATAGGGACCCATAGGGACCCATAGGGACCCATAGGGACATGACCGAGTCCGTGTCCCCATAGATCACCTGGGGGGCAGAGAGACCCATAGGGACCCATAGGGACCCATAGGGATACACAGGGACCCATAGGGATACATAGGGACATGACAGAGTCCGTGTCCCACATAGTCCCCCAATAGCCCCCCATAGCCCCCCATAGCCCGCCCCATAGCCCCCCATAGCCCCCATAGCCCACCCCATAGCCCACCCCATAGCCCCCCATAGCCCCCATAGCCCCCCATAGCCCCCCATTGCCCCCCATAGCCCACCCCCTAGCCCACCCCATAGCCCCCCACAGCCCACCCCATACCCCGCCCCATATCCCCCCATAGCCCGCCCCATAGCCCACCCCATAGCCCACCCCATAGCCCCCCCATAGCCCCCATAGCCCACCCCATAGCCCACCCCATAGCCCACCCCATAGCCACCCATAGCCCCCATAGCCCGCCCCATAGCCCCCCATAGCCCCCCATAGACCACCCCATAGCCCCCATATCCCCCCATAGCCCCCATAGCCCACCCCATAGCCCCCCACAGCCCACCCCATATCCCGCCCCATATCCCCCCATAGTCCGCCCCATAGCCCCCATAGCCCACCCCATAGCCCGCCCCATAGCCCCCCATAGCCCGCCCCATAGCCCCCATAGCCCACCCCCATAGCCCCCCATAGCCCGCCCCATAGCCCACCCCATAGCCCGCCCCATAGCCCCCCATAGCCCACCCCATAGCCCACCCCATAGCCCGCCCCATAGCCCACCCCATAGCCCGCCCCATAGCCCCCCATAGCCCCCCATAGCCCACCCCATAGCCCCCCATAGCCCCCCATAGCCCCCATAGCCCCCCATAGCCCACCCCATAGCCCGCCCCATAGCCCCCATAGCCCCCCATAGCCCGCCCCCATATCCCCCCACAGCCCACCCCATAGCCCGCCCCATACCCCGCCCCATATCCCCCCATAGCCCACCCCATAGCCCGCCCCATAGCCCCCCAGCCCCACCTTGGCATCGGCCGGGAAGCCCTGGGCCAGGCAGTACCGGCTCTCCACCAGCTGCTTCGTGCGCTCGATCATCTGGCGCCCGAAGGCCGTCACGCTCTGGGGGGAGAGCGCTGCTATGGGGCGCTATGGGGCGCTATGGGGCTATGGGGCTATGGGGCTATGGGGGCTATGGGGGCTATGGGGGCTATGGGGGCTATGGGGGCTATGGGGCTATGGGGCGCTATGGGGCTATGGGGGCTATGGGGGCTATGGGGCTATGGGGGCTATGGGGCTATGGGGGCTATGGGGGCTATGGGGCTATGGGGGCTATGGGGCGCTATGGGGCTATGGGGGCTATGGGGGCTATGGGGCTATGGGGACTATGGGGCTATGGGGGCTATGGGGCTATGGGGGCTATGGGGGCTATGGGGGCTATGGGGGCTATGGCGCTATGGGGCTATGGGGGCTATGGGGCTATGGGGCACTATGGGGTGCTATGGGGCACTATGGGTGCTATGGGGCACTATGGGAGCTATGGGGGCTATGGGGCTCTACGGGTGCTATGGGGCGCTATGGGTGCTATGGGGTGCTATGGGTCTCTATGGGTCTCTATGGTTTCTATGGGTCTCTATGGGTCCCTATGGGTCCCTATGGGTCTCTATGGGTCTCTATGGGTCCCTATGTGTCTCTATGTGTCTCTATGGGTCTCTATGTGTCTCTATGGGTCCCTATGTGTCCCTATGTGTCTCTATGGTCCCTATGTGTCTCTATGGGTCCCTATGTGTCTCTATGGGTCTCTATGGGTCCCTATGGGTCCCTATGGTCCCTATGGTCTCTATGGGGCAGGCCTCACCTGGCTGACCTCCAGGCACGGCAGCCGCCCCGCCTGCGCCCCCGTGAAGCCGTACACGGAGTTGGCGCTGACCTTGAGCGCCCCCTGGCGGCCCTGCAGCACCTGGCACCGCCCCGCGTCCTGCTCCTGCGCCAGCGCCTGCTTCACCCTGCGGCCCCGCGGCCCATGGGGACACATAGAGACACATAGACCACAAGACCCATAGACCCCATAGACCCCATAGAGCCCACAGAGCCCCATAGAGCCCATAGAGACCCACAGAGACCCACAGACCCCACAGACCCCACAGACCCCATAGAGCCCAATAGAGACCCATAGACACCATAGAGCCCCATAGAGACCCACAGACCCCACAGACCCCATAGACCCCACAGACCCCATAGAGCCCATAGAGCCCCATAGACCCCACAGACCCCCATAGACCCCATAGACCCCACAGAGCCCCACAGACCCCATAGACCCTACAGACCCCATAGAGCCCCATAAGACCCCACAGACCCCATAGACCCCACAGACCCCACAGAGCCCCATAGACCCCACAGAGCCCCATAGACCCCATAGCGCCCCATAGACCCCATAGACCCCACAGACCCCACAGAGCCCCATAGACCCTACAGAGCCCCATAGACCCCATAGCACCCCATAGAACCCCATAGACCCCACAGAGCCCCATAGACCCCACAGACCCCATAGACCCCACAGACCCCACAGAGCCCCATAGACCCCACAGAGCCCCATAGACCCCATAGCACCCCATAGAACCCCATAGAGCCCACAGAGCCCCATAGAACCCCATAGCGCCCCATAGCCCCCACCTGCTCCGAGCTTCCAGCAGCCCCTCCAGCACCTTTGGGAGCAGCCCCCGGCGCACCTTGGAAGTGACAAAGAGCTCCCCCGAGGGCGTCCGGATGTAATCAGTGGGGCCCAGCCTGGGGACGGGATGTGGGGGGTGCGCTATGGGGTCTATGGGGTGTGTGCGCTGTGGGGTGTGCGCTATGGGGTGTGCGCTATGGGGTGGGCGCTATGGGGTCTATGGGGTGTGCGTGCTATGGGGTGGGCGCTATGGGGTGTGCGCTATGGGGTCTATGGGGTGTGTGCGCTGTGGGGTGTGCGCTATGGGGTGTGCGCTATGGGGTGGGCGCTATGGGGTCTATGGGGTGTGTGCTATGGGGTGTGCGCTATGGGGTCTATGGGGTGTGTGCTATGGGGTGTGCGCTATGGGGTGTGCGCTATGGGGTCTATGGGGTGTGCGCGCTATGGGGTGGGCGCTATGGGGTCTATGGGGTGTGTGCGCTATGGGGTGTGCGCTATGGGGTGTGCGCTATAGGGTCTATGGGGTGTGGGGTCTATGGGGTGTGGGGTCTATGGGGTGTGCGCTATGGGGTGTGCGCTATGGGGCGTGGGGTCTATGGGGTGTGCACTATGGGGTGGGCGCTATGGGGTGTGCGCTATGGGGTGTGGGGTCTATGGGGTGTGCGCTATGGGGGGTGCGCTATGGGGTGTGGGGTCTATGGGGTGTGCACTATGGGGTGTGCGCTATGGGGTGTGTGCTATGGGGTGTGCGCTATGGGGGGTGCACTATGGGGTGTGTGCTATGGGGGGTGCGCTATGGGGGTGCGCTATGGGGTGGGCACTATGGGGTCTATGGGGTGTGTGCTCTATGGGGTGTGCGCTATGGGGTGGGCGCTATGGGGTGTGCACTATGGGGTGTGGAGTCTATGGGGTGGGCGCTATGGGGTGTGCGCTATGGGGTGTGGGGTCTATGGGGTGGGCGCTATGGGGTGGGCGCTATGGGGCGTGGGGTCTATGGGGTGGGCACTATGGGGTGTGCTCTATGGGGTGTGGGGTCTATGGGGTGGGCGCTATGGGGTGTGCGCTATGGGGTGGGCGCTATGGGGTGTGCGCTATGGGGTGCGCGCTATGGGGTGGGCGCTATGGGGTGTGCGCTATGGGGTGGGCGCTATGGGGGGTGCGCTATGGGGGGGTGCGCTATGGGGTGTGCGCTATGGGGTGTGCGCTGTGGGGTGGGCACTGTGGGGGGTGTGCTATGGGGCACACGCTGTGGGGCGCACGCTATGGGTTGCGCACTATGGGGCACACGCTGTGGGGTGCACGCTATGGGTTGCACACTATGGGGCACACGCTGTGGGGTGCACGCTATGGGTTGCACACTATGGGGCACACGCTGTGGGGCGCGCTGTGGGGCACACACTCTAGGGCGCGCTGTGGGGCGCATGCTATGGGGCACGCTGTGGGGCACACACTCTAGGGCGTGCTGTGGGGCACATGCTGTGGGGTGCGCTGTGGGGCACACACTCTAGGGCGCGCTGTGGGGCGCATGCTATGGGGCGCGCGGTGGGGCACACGCTGTGGGTTGCGCTATGGGGCACACGCTGTGGGGCGCGCTGTGGGGCACACGCTATGGGGCACATGCTCTGGGTTGCGCTATGGGGCACACGCTGTGGGGCGTGCTGTGGGGCACACGCTCTGGGTTGCGCTATGGGGCACACGCTGTGGGGCGCGCTATGGGGCACACGCTATGGGGCACATGCTCTGGGTTGCGCTATGGGGCACACGCTGTGGGGCGCGCTGTGGGGCACACGCTCTGGGTTGCGCTATGGGGCACACGCTATGGGGCACACGCTCTGGGGCACATGCTGTGGGGCGTGCTGTGGGGCACACGCTCTGGGTTGCGCTCTGGGGCACACGCTGTGGGGCGCGCTATGGGGCACACGCTCTGGGGCACATGCTGTGGGGCGTGCTGTGGGGCACATGCTCTGGGTTGCGCTATGGGGCACACGCTCTGGGTTGCGCTATGGGGCGCGCTATGGGGCAGCCCCCCGGCCGTACCCGAAGCGCTGCACGCCCCCCGGCGGCAGCAGGGTGCTGTAGCACAGGTTGTGCGCCATCATGATGGACGGGTACAGGGAGCAGAAGTCCAGCGTCACGATGGGAACGTCGTAGTACCTGGGGGGCAGGGGGGCAATGGGGGCGATGGGGGGCAATGGGGGGTAATGGGGGTAATGAGGGTAAGGGGGCAGTGGGGGGCAATGGGGGTAATGGGGGCAATGGGGGGCAATAGCAGGGTGGGGGTATGGGGGGCAATGGGGTAATGGGGGTCAATGGGGGCTCAGCCCCACACTCACCCCTTGAGGGGCTCAATCACGGTGGCCCCTTCGTAGTCCTCGCCCCCTCGGCCTTCACCACCGGCATCAGCATGTCCTCGCTCATGGCCTGGCCCCACAGATGGGGGTCAGCGCCCCACATGTGGACCCACTGCCCCCATAGACAGCCCAATGCCCCATTGATAACACAGTGCCTCATTGATAACACAGTGCCCCATTGATAACCAATGCCCCATTGATAACACAGGGCCCCATTGATAACCAATGCCCCATTGATAACACAGGGCCCCATTGATATCCAATGCCCCATTGATAACCAATGCCCCATTGATAACACAGGGCTCCATTGATAACCAATGCCCCATTGATAACACAGGGCCCCATTGATAACCAGTGCCCCATTGATAACCAATGCCCCATTGATAACACAGGGCCCCATTGATAACCAATGCCCCATTGATAACACAGGGCCCCATTGATAACACAGTGCCCCATTGATAACACAGGGCCCCATTGATAACCAATGCCCCATTGATAACCAATGCCCCATTGATAACACAGGGCCCCACTGATAACCAATGCCCCACTGATAACACAGGGCTCCATTGATAACCAATGCCCCATTGATAACACAGGGCCCCATTGATAACCAATGCCCCACTGATAACCAATGCCCCATTGATAACACAGTGCCCCGCTGATACCCAGCCCCATAGCCCCCACACCCCACATCCTGCCCCATAAGCAAACCTGCCTCAGGAGCTGCGCCGCCACCTTGGCCTGCTGGCCGCGGGTCAGGATGGTGCTGAGCGGGACCCCATAGCCCCACACCCCACATCCTGCCCCACATCCAGCCCCACATCCCAGCCCCACATCCTGCCCCACATCCCGCCCCACATCCCACCTGCCGCAGGAGCTGCGCCGCCACCTTGGCCTGCTGGCCGCGGGTCAGGATGGTGCTGAGCGGGACCCCATAGCCCCACACCCCACATCCAGCCCCACATCCCAGCCCCACATCTTGCCCCACATCCCAGCCCCACATCCCAGCCCCACATCCCAGCCCCACATCCCGCCCCACATCCCAGCCCCACATCCCGCCCCACATCCCACCTGCCGCAGGAGCTGCGCCGCCACCTTGGCCTGCTGGCCGCGGGTCAGGATGGTGCTGAGCGGGACCCCATAGCCCCACACCCCACATCCCAGCCCCACACCCCAGCCCCACATCCAGCCCCACATCCCAGCCCCACATCCCAGCCCCACATCCAGCCCCACATCCAGCCCCACATCCCGCCCCACATCCCGCCCCACATCCCAGCCCCACATCCCAGCCCCACATCCAGCCCCACATCCTGCCCCACATCCTGCCCCACATCCAGCCCCACATCCAGCCCCACATCCCAGCCCCACATCCCGCCCCACATCCAGCCCCACATCCTGCCCCACATCCCGCCCCACATCCCGCCCCACATCCCAGCCCCACATCCCGCCCCACATCCCACCTGCCGCAGGAGCTGCGCCGCCACCTTGGCCTGCTGGCCGTGGGTCAGGATGGTGCTGAGCGGGACCCCATAGCCCCACACCCCACATCCAGCCCCACATCCCAGCCCCACATCCAGCCCCACATCCCGCCCCACATCCCAGCCCCACATCCAGCCCCACATCCCAGCCCCACATCCTGCCCCACATCCTGCCCCACATCCCGCCCCACATCCCACCTGCCGCAGGAGCTGCGCCGCCACCTTGGCCTGCTGGCCGCGGGTCAGGATGGTGCTGAGCGGGACCCCGCAGACCCCACACCCCACATCCCAGCCCCACATCCCAGCCCCACATCCCAGCCCCACATCCCAGCCCCACATCCCGCCCCACATCCCACCTGCCGCAGGAGCTGCGCCGCCACCTTGGCCTGCTGGCCGCGGGTCAGGATGGTGCTGAGCGGGACCCCATAGCCCCACACCCCACATCCAGCCCCACATCCCAGCCCCACATCTTGCCCCACATCCCAGCCCCACATCCCAGCCCCACATCCCAGCCCCACATCCCGCCCCACATCCCAGCCCCACATCCCGCCCCACATCCCACCTGCCGCAGGAGCTGCGCCGCCACCTTGGCCTGCTGGCCGCGGGTCAGGATGGTGCTGAGCGGGACCCCATAGCCCCACACCCCACATCCCAGCCCCACACCCCAGCCCCACATCCAGCCCCACATCCCAGCCCCACATCCCAGCCCCACATCCAGCCCCACATCCAGCCCCACATCCCGCCCCACATCCCGCCCCACATCCCAGCCCCACATCCCAGCCCCACATCCAGCCCCACATCCTGCCCCACATCCTGCCCCACATCCAGCCCCACATCCAGCCCCACATCCCAGCCCCACATCCCGCCCCACATCCAGCCCCACATCCTGCCCCACATCCCGCCCCACATCCCGCCCCACATCCCAGCCCCACATCCCGCCCCACATCCCACCTGCCGCAGGAGCTGCGCCGCCACCTTGGCCTGCTGGCCGTGGGTCAGGATGGTGCTGAGCGG
This sequence comes from Pezoporus flaviventris, assembly GCF_033815535.1. Lineage (NCBI taxonomy): Eukaryota > Metazoa > Chordata > Aves > Psittaciformes > Psittacidae > Pezoporus > Pezoporus flaviventris. The sequence goes on from NW_026893032.1 coordinate 24,770, forward strand.
GACCCCATAGCCCCACACCCCACATCCAGCCCCACATCCCAGCCCCACATCCAGCCCCACATCCCGCCCCACATCCCAGCCCCACATCCAGCCCCACATCCCAGCCCCACATCCTGCCCCACATCCTGCCCCCACATCCCGCCCCACATCCCACCTGCCGCAGGAGCTGCGCCGCCACCTTGGCCTGCTGGCCGCGGGTCAGGATGGTGCTGAGCGGGACCCCGCAGACCCCACACCA
>NW_026893033.1:5000-7500 GCF_033815535.1 Pezoporus flaviventris
AACCCTAACACTAACCCTAACCCTAACCCTACCCCTAACCCTAACCCTAACCCTAAACCTAACCATAACCCTAAGCCTAACCCTAACCCCTAACCCTAACCCTAACCCTAACCCTAACCCCTAACCCTAACCCCCTAACCCTAACCCTAACCCTAAGCTTTCACCAGCTTTCCCTCCTGGCTCTTCGATTGTGGGAGCAGACGGCAACTGTTCGTGCTCTACTCACTGTGCAGCTGGGCAGCCGAGAGCAAGCTCCGAAGAGGGTGCATTCAAATGGACCTTTAGGTATGAAAGCGAGGAGCGACAGCAATGATGGTGACACCGTTGCAAAGCTGACTGTGTGCTGAAGATGCCCAGCACATGCTTTCTCTCCTGGCTCTTCGGATCTGGGAGCAGAAGCCAGACGTTCGTGCACTAATCGTTCTGCCCCTGGGCAGCCGAGAACAAGCTTCGGAGAGGTTGCACTCAAATGGACTTTTAAGTATGAAAGCGAGGAGCGACAGCAATGATGGTGACACCGTTGCAAAGCTGACTGTGTGCTGAAGATGCCCAGCACATGCTTTCCCTCCTGGCTCTTCGGCTCTGGGAGCAGAGGCCAGACGTTCGTGCTCTAATCGCTGTGCTACTTGGCAGCTCAGAGCAAGCTCCGTAGAGGTTGCATTCGAGTGGACTTTTAGGTATGAAAGCGAGGAGCGACAGCAATGATGGTGACACCGTTGCAAAGCTAACTGTGTGCTGAAGATGCCCAGCACATGCTTTCCCTCCTGGCTCTTCGACTGTGGGAGCAGACGGCAAGCGTTCGTGCTCTACTCACTGTGCTGCTGGGCAGCCGAGAGCAAGCTCCGAAGAGGGTGCATTCAAATGGACCTTTAGGTATGAAAGCGAGGAGCGACAGCAATGATGGTGACACCGTTGCAAAGCTGACTGTGTGCTGAAGATGCCCAGCACATGCTTTCCCTCCTGGCTCTTCGGCTCTGAGAGCAGAGGCCAGACGTTCGTGCTCTACTGACTGTGCTGCTGGGCAGCCAAGAGCAACGAGCAGAGAAGTTGGATTCAAATGAACTTCTCGGTATGAAAGTGAGGAGCGACAGCAATGATGGAGACACTGTTGCAAAGCTGACTGTGTGCAGAAGATTCAGAGCACCAGCTTTCCCTCCTGGCTCTTCGATTGTGGGAGCAGACGGCAACTGTTCGTGCTCTACTCACTGTGCTGCTGGGCAGCCGAGAGCAAGCTCTGAAGAGGGTGCATTCAAATGGACCTTTAGGTATGACACTGAGGAGCGACAGCAATGATGGTGACACCGTTGCAAAGCTGACTGTGTGCTGAAGATGCCCAGCACATGCTTTCCCTCCTGGCTCTTCGACTGTGGGAGCAGACGGCAACCGTTCGTGCTCTACTCACTGTGCTGCTGGGCAGCCGAGAGCAAGCTCCGAAGAGGGCGCTTTCAAATGGACCTTTCGGTATGAAAGCGAGGAGCGACAGCAATGATGGTGACACCGTTGCAAAGCTGACTGTGTGCTGAAGATGCCCAGCACATGCTTTCCCTCCTGGCTCTTCGGCTCTGAGAGCAGAGGCCAGACGTTCGTGCTCTACTGACTGTGCTGCTGGGCAGCCAAGAGCAACGAGCAGAGAAGTTGGATTCAAATGAACTTCTCGGTATGAAAGTGAGGAGCGACAGCAATGATGGAGGCACTGTTGCAAAGCTGACTGTGCGCAGAAGATTCAGAGCACCAGCTTTCCCTCCTGGCTCTTCGATTGTGGGAGCAGACGGCAACTGTTCTTGCTCTACTCACTGTGCTGCTGGGCAGCCGAGAGCAAGCTCCGAAGAGGGTGCATTCAAATGGACTTTTAGGTATGACACTGAGGAGCGACAGCAATGATGGTGACACCGTTGCAAAGCTGACTGTGTGCTGAAGATGCCCAGCACATGCTTTCCCTCCTGGCTCTTCGGCGCTGGGAGCAGAGGCCAGACGTTCGTGCACTAATCGCTGAGCTTCTGGGCAGCTGAGAAGCAGCTTTGGAGAGGTTGCATTCAAATGTACTTTTAGGTATGAAACCGAGGAGTGACAGCAATAATGGTGACAGCATTGCAAAGCTGACTGTGTGCTGAAGATGCCCCGCACATGCTTTCCCTCCTGGCTCTTCGACTGTGGGAGCAGACGGCAACCCTAACCCTAACCCTAACCCTAACCCAACCCTAACCCTAACCCTAACCCTAACCCTACCCCTAACCCTAACCCTAACACTAAACCTAACCCTAACCCTAACCCTAACCCTAACCCTACCCCTAACCCTAACCCTAACCCTAAACCTAACCATAACCCTAAGCCTAACCCTAACCCCTAACCCTAACCCTAACCCTAACCCTTACCCCTAACCATAACCCCTAACCCTAACCCTAACCCTAACCCTAACCCTAAGCTTTCACCAGCTTTCCCTCCTGGCTCTTCGATTGTGGGAGCAGACGGCAACTGTTCGTGCTCTACTCACTGTGCAGCT
>NW_026893033.1:15000-20000 GCF_033815535.1 Pezoporus flaviventris
CTAACTGTGTGCTGAAGATGCCCAGCACATGCTTTCCCTCCTGGCTCTTCGACTGTGGGAGCAGACGGCAAGCGTTCGTGCTCTACTCACTGTGCTGCTGGGCAGCCGAGAGCAAGCTCCGAAGAGGGTGCATTCAAATGGACCTTTAGGTATGAAAGCGAGGAGCGACAGCAATGATGGTGACACCGTTGCAAAGCTGACTGTGTGCTGAAGATGCCCAGCACATGCTTTCCCTCCTGGCTCTTCGGCTCTGAGAGCAGAGGCCAGACGTTCGTGCTCTACTGACTGTGCTGCTGGGCAGCCAAGAGCAACGAGCAGAGAAGTTGGATTCAAATGAACTTCTCGGTATGAAAGTGAGGAGCGACAGCAATGATGGAGACACTGTTGCAAAGCTGACTGTGTGCAGAAGATTCAGAGCACCAGCTTTCCCTCCTGGCTCTTCGATTGTGGGAGCAGACGGCAACTGTTCGTGCTCTACTCACTGTGCTGCTGGGCAGCCGAGAGCAAGCTCTGAAGAGGGTGCATTCAAATGGACCTTTAGGTATGACACTGAGGAGCGACAGCAATGATGGTGACACCGTTGCAAAGCTGACTGTGTGCTGAAGATGCCCAGCACATGCTTTCCCTCCTGGCTCTTCGACTGTGGGAGCAGACGGCAACCGTTCGTGCTCTACTCACTGTGCTGCTGGGCAGCCGAGAGCAAGCTCCGAAGAGGGCGCTTTCAAATGGACCTTTCGGTATGAAAGCGAGGAGCGACAGCAATGATGGTGACACCGTTGCAAAGCTGACTGTGTGCTGAAGATGCCCAGCACATGCTTTCCCTCCTGGCTCTTCGGCTCTGAGAGCAGAGGCCAGACGTTCGTGCTCTACTGACTGTGCTGCTGGGCAGCCAAGAGCAACGAGCAGAGAAGTTGGATTCAAATGAACTTCTCGGTATGAAAGTGAGGAGCGACAGCAATGATGGAGGCACTGTTGCAAAGCTGACTGTGTGCAGAAGATTCACAGCACCAGCTTTCCCTCCTGGCTCTTCGATTGCGGGAGCAGACGGCAACTGTTCGTGCTCTACTCACTGTGCTGCTGGGCAGCCGAGAGCAAGCTCCGAAGAGGGTGCATTCAAATGGACCTTTAGGTATGACACTGAGGAGCGACAGCAATGATGGTGACACCATTGCAAAGCTGACTGTGTGCTGAAGATGCCCAGCACATGCTTTCCCTCCTGGCTCTTCGGCGCTGGGAGCAGAGGCCAGACGTTCGTGCACTAATCGCTGAGCTTCTGGGCAGCTGAGAAGCAGCTTTGGAGAGGTTGCATTCAAATGTACTTTTAGGTATGAAACCGAGGAGTGACAGCAATAATGGTGACAGCATTGCAAAGCTGACTGTGTGCTGAAGATGCCCCGCACATGCTTTCCCTCCTGGCTCTTCGACTGTGGGAGCAGACGGCAACCCTAACCCTAACCCTAACCCTAACCCAACCCTAACCCTAACCCTAACCCTAACCCTACCCCTAACCCTAACCCTAACCCTAACCCTAACCCTAACCCTACCCCTAACCCTAACCCTAACCCTAAACCTAACCATAACCCTAAGCCTAACCCTAACCCCTAACCCTAACCCTAACCCTAACCCTAACCCCTAACCCTAACCCCTAACCCTAACCCTAACCCTAAGCTTTCACCAGCTTTCCCTCCTGGCTCTTCGATTGTGGGAGCAGACGGCAACTGTTCGTGCTCTACTCACTGTGCAGCTGGGCAGCCGAGAGCAAGCTCCGAAGAGGGTGCATTCAAATGGACCTTTAGGTATGAAAGCGAGGAGCGACAGCAATGATGGTGACACCGTTGCAAAGCTGACTGTGTGCTGAAGATGCCCAGCACATGCTTTCCCTCCTGGCTCTTCGGATCTGGGAGCAGAAGCCAGACGTTCGTGCACTAATCGTTCTGCCCCTGGGCAGCCGAGAACAAGCTTCGGAGAGGTTGCACTCAAATGGACTTTTAAGTATGAAAGCGAGGAGCGACAGCAATGATGGTGACACCGTTGCAAAGCTGACTGTGTGCTGAAGATGCCCAGCACATGCTTTCCCTCCTGGCTCTTAGGCTCTGGGAGCAGAGGCCAGACGTTCGTGCTCTAATCGCTGTGCTACTTGGCAGCTCAGAGCAAGCTCCGTAGAGGTTGCATTCGAGTGGACTTTTAGGTATGAAACCGAGGAGTGACAGCAATGATGGTGACACCGTTGCAAAGCTAACTGCGTGCTGAAGATGCCCAGCACATGCTTTCCCTCCTTGCTCTTCGACTGTGGGAGCAGACGGCAACCCTAACCCTAACCCTAACCCTAACCCAACCCTAACCCTAACCCTAACCCTAACCCTACCCCTAACCCTAACCCTAACACTAAACCTAACCCTAACCCTAACCCTAACCCTAACCCTACCCCTAACCCTAACCCTAACCTTAAACCTAACCATAACCCTAAGCCTAACCCTAACCCCTAACCCTAACCCTAACCCTAACCCTTACCCCTAACCATAACCCCTAACCCTAACCCTAACCCTAACCCTAACCCTAAGCTTTCACCAGCTTTCCCTCCTGGCTCTTCGATTGTGGGAGCAGACGGCAACTGTTCGTGCTCTACTCACTGTGCAGCTGGGCAGCCGAGAGCAAGCTCCGAAGAGGGTGCATTCAAATGGACCTTTAGGTATGAAAGCGAGGAGCGACAGCAATGATGGTGACACCGTTGCAAAGCTGACTGTGTGCTGAAGATGCCCAGCACATGCTTTCCCTCCTGGCTCTTCGGATCTGGGAGCAGAAGCCAGACGTTCGTGCACTAATCGTTCTGCCCCTGGGCAGCCGAGAACAAGCTTCGGAGAGGTTGCACTCAAATGGACTTTTAAGTATGAAAGCGAGGAGCGACAGCAATGATGGTGACACCGTTGCAAAGCTGACTGTGTGCTGAAGATGCCCAGCACATGCTTTCCCTCCTGGCTCTTCGGCTCTGGGAGCAGAGGCCAGACGTTCGTGCTCTAATCGCTGTGCTACTTGGCAGCCGAGAGCAAGCTCTGAAGAGGGTGCATTCAAATGGACCTTTAGGTATGACACTGAGGAGCGACAGCAATGATGGTGACACCGTTGCAAAGCTGACTGTGTGCTGAAGATGCCCAGCACATGCTTTCCCTCCTGGCTCTTCGACTGTGGGAGCAGACGGCAACCGTTCGTGCTCTACTCACTGTGCTGCTGGGCAGCCGAGAGCAAGCTCCGAAGAGGGCGCTTTCAAATGGACCTTTCGGTATGAAAGCGAGGAGCGACAGCAATGATGGTGACACCGTTGCAAAGCTGACTGTGTGCTGAAGATGCCCAGCACATGCTTTCCCTCCTGGCTCTTCGGCTCTGAGAGCAGAGGCCAGACGTTCGTGCTCTACTGACTGTGCTGCTGGGCAGCCAAGAGCAACGAGCAGAGAAGTTGGATTCAAATGAACTTCTCGGTATGAAAGTGAGGAGCGACAGCAATGATGGAGGCACTGTTGCAAAGCTGACTGTGTGCAGAAGATTCAGAGCACCAGCTTTCCCTCCTGGCTCTTCGATTGTGGGAGCAGACGGAAACTGTTCGTGCTCTACTCACTGTGCTGCTGGGCAGCCGAGAGCAAGCTCCGAAGAGGGTGCATTCAAATGGACCTTTAGGTATGACACTGAGGAGCGACAGCAATGATGGTGACACCGTTGCAAAGCTGACTGTGTGCTGAAGATGCCCAGCACATGCTTTCCCTCCTGGCTCTTCGGATCTGGGAGCAGAAGCCAGACGTTCGTGCACTAATCGTTCTGCCCCTGGGCAGCCGAGAACAAGCTTCGGAGAGGTTGCACTCAAATGGACCTTTTAAGTATGAAAGCGAGGAGCGACAGCAATGATGGTGACACCGTTGCAAAGCTGACTGTGTGCTGAAGATGCCCAGCACATGCTTTCCCTCCTGGCTCTTCGGCTCTGGGAGCAGAGGCCAGACGTTCGTGCTCTAATCGCTGTGCTACTTGGCAGCTCAGAGCAAGCTCCGTAGAGGTTGCATTCGAGTGGACTTTTAGGTATGAAAGCGAGGAGCGACAGCAATGATGGTGACACCGTTGCAAAGCTAACTGTGTGCTGAAGATGCCCAGCACATGCTTTCCCTCCTGGCTCTTCGACTGTGGGAGCAGACGGCAAGCGTTCGTGCTCTACTCACTGTGCTGCTGGGCAGCCGAGAGCAAGCTCCGAAGAGGGTGCATTCAAATGGACCTTTAGGTATGAAAGCGAGGAGCGACAGCAATGATGGTGACACCGTTGCAAAGCTGACTGTGTGCTGAAGATGCCCAGCACATGCTTTCCCTCCTGGCTCTTCGGCTCTGAGAGCAGAGGCCAGACGTTCGTGCTCTACTGACTGTGCTGCTGGGCAGCCAAGAGCAACGAGCAGAGAAGTTGGATTCAAATGAACTTCTCGGTATGAAAGTGAGGAGCGACAGCAATGATGGAGACACTGTTGCAAAGCTGACTGTGTGCAGAAGATTCAGAGCACCAGCTTTCCCTCCTGGCTCTTCGATTGTGGGAGCAGACGGCAACTGTTCGTGCTCTACTCACTGTGCTGCTGGGCAGCCGAGAGCAAGCTCTGAAGAGGGTGCATTCAAATGGACCTTTAGGTATGACACTGAGGAGCGACAGCAATGATGGTGACACCGTTGCAAAGCTGACTGTGTGCTGAAGATGCCCAGCACATGCTTTCCCTCCTGGCTCTTCGACTGTGGGAGCAGACGGCAACCGTTCGTGCTCTACTCACTGTGCTGCTGGGCAGCCGAGAGCAAGCTCCGAAGAGGGCGCTTTCAAATGGACCTTTCGGTATGAAAGCGAGGAGCGACAGCAATGATGGTGACACCGTTGCAAAGCTGACTGTGTGCTGAAGATGCCCAGCACATGCTTTCCCTCCTGGCTCTTCGGCTCTGAGAGCAGAGGCCAGACGTTCGTGCTCTACTGACTGTGCTGCTGGGCAGCC
>NW_026893033.1:25000-32500 GCF_033815535.1 Pezoporus flaviventris
CCCTCCTGGCTCTTCGACTGTGGGAGCAGACGGCAACCGTTCGTGCTCTACTCACTGTGCTGCTGGGCAGCCGAGAGCAAGCTCCGAAGAGGGCGCTTTCAAATGGACCTTTCGGTATGAAAGCGAGGAGCGACAGCAATGATGGTGACATCGTTGCAAAGCTGACTGTGTGCTGAAGATGCCCAGCACATGCTTTCCCTCCTGGCTCTTCGGCTCTGAGAGCAGAGGCCAGACGTTCGTGCTCTACTGACTGTGCTGCTGGGCAGCCAAGAGCAACGAGCAGAGAAGTTGGATTCAAATGAACTTCTCGGTATGAAAGTGAGGAGCGACAGCAATGATGGAGGCACTGTTGGAAAGCTGACTGTGTGCAGAAGATTCAGAGCACCAGCTTTCCCTCCTGGCTCTTCGATTGTGGAAGCAGACGGCAACTGTTCGTGCTCTACTCACTGTGCTGCTGGGCAGCCGAGAGCAAGCTCTGAAGAGGGTGCATTCAAATGGACCTTTAGGTATGGCACTGAGGAGCGACAGCAATGATGGTGACACCGTTGCAAAGCTGACTGTGTGCTGAAGATGCCCAGCACATGCTTTCCCTCCTGGCTCTTCGACTGTGGGAGCAGACGGCAACCGTTCGTGCTCTACTCACTGTGCTGCTGGGCAGCCGAGAGCAAGCTCCGAAGAGGGCGCTTTCAAATGGACCTTTCGGTATGAAAGCGAGGAGCGACAGCAATGATGGTGACACCGTTGCAAAGCTGACTGTGTGCTGAAGATGCCCAGCACATGCTTTCCCTCCTGGCTCTTCGGCTCTGAGAGCAGAGGCCAGACGTTCGTGCTCTACTGACTGTGCTGCTGGGCAGCCAAGAGCAACGAGCAGAGAAGTTGGATTCAAATGAACTTCTCGGTATGAAAGTGAGGAGCGACAGCAATGATGGAGGCACTGTTGCAAAGCTGACTGTGTGCAGAAGATTCAGAGCACCAGCTTTCCCTCCTGGCTCTTCGATTGTGGGAGCAGACGGCAACTGTTCGTGCTCTACTCACTGTGCTGCTGGGCAGCCGAGAGCAAGCTCTGAAGAGGGTGCATTCAAATGGACCTTTAGGTATGACACTGAGGAGCGACAGCAATGATGGTGACACCGTTGCAAAGCTGACTGTGTGCTGAAGATGCCCAGCACATGCTTTCCCTCCTGGCTCTTCGACTGTGGGAGCAGACGGCAACCGTTCGTGCTCTACTCACTGTGCTGCTGGGCAGCCGAGAGCAAGCTCCGAAGAGGGCGCTTTCAAATGGACCTTTCGGTATGAAAGCGAGGAGCGACAGCAATGATGGTGACATCGTTGCAAAGCTGACTGTGTGCTGAAGATGCCCAGCACATGCTTTCCCTCCTGGCTCTTCGGCTCTGAGAGCAGAGGCCAGACGTTCGTGCTCTACTGACTGTGCTGCTGGGCAGCCAAGAGCAACGAGCAGAGAAGTTGGATTCAAATGAACTTCTCGGTATGAAAGTGAGGAGCGACAGCAATGATGGAGGCACTGTTGCAAAGCTGACTGTGTGCAGAAGATTCAGAGCACCAGCTTTCCCTCCTGGCTCTTCGATTGTGGAAGCAGACGGCAACTGTTCGTGCTCTACTCACTGTGCTGCTGGGCAGCCGAGAGCAAGCTCTGAAGAGGGTGCATTCAAATGGACCTTTAGGTATGACACTGAGGAGCGACAGCAATGATGGTGACACCGTTGCAAAGCTGACTGTGTGCTGAAGATGCCCAGCACATGCTTTCCCTCCTGGCTCTTCGACTGTGGGAGCAGACGGCAACCGTTCGTGCTCTACTCACTGTGCTGCTGGGCAGCCGAGAGCAAGCTCCGAAGAGGGCGCTTTCAAATGGACCTTTCGGTATGAAAGCGAGGAGCGACAGCAATGATGGTGACACCGTTGCAAAGCTGACTGTGTGCTGAAGATGCCCAGCACATGCTTTCCCTCCTGGCTCTTCGGCTCTGAGAGCAGAGGCCAGACGTTCGTGCTCTACTGACTGTGCTGCTGGGCAGCCAAGAGCAACGAGCAGAGAAGTTGGATTCAAATGAACTTCTCGGTATGAAAGTGAGGAGCGACAGCAATGATGGAGGCACTGTTGCAAAGCTGACTGTGTGCAGAAGATTCAGAGCACCAGCTTTCCCTCCTGGCTCTTCGATTGTGGGAGCAGACGGCAACTGTTCGTGCTCTACTCACTGTGCTGCTGGGCAGCCGAGAGCAAGCTCTGAAGAGGGTGCATTCAAATGGACCTTTAGGTATGACACTGAGGAGCGACAGCAATGATGGTGACACCGTTGCAAAGCTGACTGTGTGCTGAAGATGCCCAGCACATGCTTTCCCTCCTGGCTCTTCGACTGTGGGAGCAGACGGCAACCGTTCGTGCTCTACTCACTGTGCTGCTGGGCAGCCGAGAGCAAGCTCCGAAGAGGGCGCTTTCAAATGGACCTTTCGGTATGAAAGCGAGGAGCGACAGCAATGATGGTGACATCGTTGCAAAGCTGACTGTGTGCTGAAGATGCCCAGCACATGCTTTCCCTCCTGGCTCTTCGGCTCTGAGAGCAGAGGCCAGACGTTCGTGCTCTACTGACTGTGCTGCTGGGCAGCCAAGAGCAACGAGCAGAGAAGTTGGATTCAAATGAACTTCTCGGTATGAAAGTGAGGAGCGACAGCAATGATGGAGGCACTGTTGCAAAGCTGACTGTGTGCAGAAGATTCAGAGCACCAGCTTTCCCTCCTGGCTCTTCGATTGTGGAAGCAGACGGCAACTGTTCGTGCTCTACTCACTGTGCTGCTGGGCAGCCGAGAGCAAGCTCTGAAGAGGGTGCATTCAAATGGACCTTTAGGTATGACACTGAGGAGCGACAGCAATGATGGTGACACCGTTGCAAAGCTGACTGTGTGCTGAAGATGCCCAGCACATGCTTTCCCTCCTGGCTCTTCGACTGTGGGAGCAGACGGCAACCGTTCGTGCTCTACTCACTGTGCTGCTGGGCAGCCGAGAGCAAGCTCCGAAGAGGGCGCTTTCAAATGGACCTTTCGGTATGAAAGCGAGGAGCGACAGCAATGATGGTGACACCATTGCAAAGCTGACTGTGTGCTGAAGATGCCCAGCACATGCTTTCCCTCCTGGCTCTTCGGCGCTGGGAGCAGAGGCCAGACGTTCGTGCACTAATCGCTGAGCTTCTGGGCAGCTGAGAACCTGCTTTGGAGAGGTTGCATTCAAATGTACTTTTAGGTATGAAACCGAGGAGTGACAGCAATAATGGTGACAGCATTGCAAAGCTGACTGTGTGCTGAAGATGCCCCGCACATGCTTTCCTCCTGGCTCTTCGACTGTGGGAGCAGACGGCAACCCTAACCCTAACCCTAACCCTAACCCAACCCTAACCCTAACCCTAACCCTAACCCTACCCCTAACCCTAACCCTAACCCTAAACCTAACCCTAACCCTACCCCTAACCCTAACCCTAACCCTAAACCTAACCATAACCCTAAGCCTAACCCTAACCCCTAACCCTAACCCTAACCCTAACCCTAACCCTAACCCCTAACCCTAACCCCTAACCCTAACCCTAACCCTAACCCTAACCCTAACCCTAAGCTTTCACCAGCTTTCCCTCCTGGCTCTTCGATTGTGGGAGCAGACGGCAACTGTTCGTGCTCTACTCACTGTGCAGCTGGGCAGCCGAGAGCAAGCTCCGAAGAGGGTGCATTCAAATGGACCTTTAGGTGTGAAAGCGAGGAGCGACAGCAATGATGGTGACACCGTTGCAAAGCTGACTGTGTGCTGAAGATGCCCAGCACATGCTTTCCTCCTGGCTCTTCGGATCTGGGAGCAGAAGCCAGACGTTTGTGCACTAATCGTTCTGCCCCTGGGCAGCCGAGAACAAGCTTCGGAGAGGTTGCACTCAAATGGACTTTTAAGTATGAAAGCGAGGAGCGACAGCAATGATGGTGACACCGTTGCAAAGCTGACTGTGTGCTGAAGATGCCCAGCACATGCTTTCCCTCCTGGCTCTTCGGCTCTGGGAGCAGAGGCCAGACGTTCGTGCTCTAATCGCTGTGCTACTTGTCAGCTCAGAGCAAGCTCCGTAGAGGTTGCATTCGAGTGGACTTTTAGGTATGAAACTGAGGAGCGACAGCAATGATGGTGACACCGTTGCAAAGCTAACTGTGTGCTGAAGATGCCCAGCACATGCTTTCCCTCCTGGCTCTTCGACTGTGGGAGCAGACGGCAACCGTTCGTGCTCTACTGACTGTGCTGCTGGGCAGCCGAGAGCAAGCTCCGAAGAGGGTGCATTCAAATGGACCTTTAGGTATGAAAGCGAGGAGCGACAGCAATGATGGTGACACCGTTGCAAAGCTGACTGTGTGCTGAAGATGCCCAGCACATGCTTTCCCTCCTGGCTCTTGGGCTCTGAGAGCAGAGGCCAGACGTTCGTGCTCTACTGACTGTGCTGCTGGGCAGCCAAGAGCAACGAGCAGAGAAGTTGGATTCAAATGAACTTCTCGGTATGAAAGTGAGGAGCGACAGCAATGATGGAGGCACTGTTGCAAAGCTGACTGTGTGCAGAAGATTCAGAGCACCAGCTTTCCCTCCTGGCTCTTCGATTGTGGGAGCAGACGGCAACTGTTCGTGCTCTACTCACTGTGCTGCTGGGCAGCCGAGAGCAAGCTCTGAAGAGGGTGCATTCAAATGGACCTTTAGGTATGACACTGAGGAGCGACAGCAATGATGGTGACACCGTTGCAAAGCTGACTGTGTGCTGAAGATGCCCAGCACATGCTTTCCCACCTGGCTCTTCGACTGTGGGAGCAGACGGCAACCGTTCGTGCTCTACTCACTGTGCTGCTGGGCAGCCGAGAGCAAGCTTCGAAGAGGGTGCTTTCAAATGGACCTTTCGGTATGAAAGCGAGGAGCGACAGCAATGATGGTGACACCGTTGCAAAGCTGACTGTGTGCTGAAGATGCCCAGCACATGCTTTCCCTCCTGGCTCTTCGGCGCTGGGAGCAGAGGCCAGACGTTCGTGCACTAATCGCTGAGCTTCTGGGCAGCTGAGAAGCAGCTTTGGAGAGGTTGCATTCAAATGGACTTTTAAGTATGAAAGCGAGGAGCGACAGCAATGATGGTGACACCGTTGCAAAGCTGACTGTGTGCTGAAGATGCCCCGCACATGCTTTCCCTCCTGGCTCTTCGGCTCTGGGAGCAGAGGCCAGACGTTCGTGCTCTAATCGCTGTGCTACTTGGCAGCTCAGAGCAAGCTCCGTAGAGGTTGCATTCGAGTGGACTTTTAGGTATGAAACCGAGGAGCGACAGCAATGATGGTGACACCGTTGCAAAGCTAACTGTGTGCTGAAGATGCCCAGCACATGCTTTACCTCCTGGCTCTTCGACTGTGGGAGCAGACGGCAACCGTTCGTGCTCTACTGACTGTGCCCCTGGGCTGCCGAGAACAAGCTTTGGAGACGTTGCATTCAAATAGACTTTTACGTATGAAAGCGAGGAGCGACAGCAATGATGGTGACACCGTTGCAAAGCTGACTGTGTGCTGAAGATGCCCAGCACATGCTTTCCTTCCTGGCTCTTCGGCTCTGGGAGCAGAGGCCGGACGTTCGTGCTCTACTGACTGTGCCGCTGGACAGCTAAGAGCAATGAGCGGAGAAGGTGGATTCAAATGAACTTCTAGGTATGAAAGTGAAAAGCGTCAGCAATGAAGGAGGCACTGTTGCAAAGCTGACTGTGTGCTGAAGAGGCCCAGCACATGCTTTCCCTCCTGGCTCTTCGACTGTGGGAGCAGACGGCAACCGTTCGTGCTCGACTTACTGTGCTGCTGGGCAGCCGAGAGCAAGCTCCGAAGAGGGTGCATTCAAATGGACCTTTAGGTATGAAAGCGAGGAGCGACAGCAATGATGGTGACACCGTTGCAAAGCTGACTGTGTGCTGACGATGCCCAGCACATGCTTTCCTTCCTGGCTCTTCGGCTCTGGGAGCAGAGGCCAGATGTTCGTGCTCTACTGACTGTGCCGCTGGACAGCCAAGAGCAATGAGCGGAGAAGGTGGATTCAAATGAACTTCTAGGTATGAAAGTGAAAAGCGTCAGCAATGATGGAGGCACTGTTGCAAAGCTGACTGTGTGCTGAAGATGCCCAGCACATGCTTTCCCTCCTGGCTCCTCCACTGTGCTAGCAGAAGGCAACCGTTCGTGCTCTACTCACTGTGCTGCTGGGCAGCGAAAGCAAGCTCCGAAGAAGGTGCATTCAAATGGACCTTTAGCTATGAAAGCGAGGAGCGACAGCAATGATGGTGACACCGTTGCAAAGCTGACAGTGCGCTGAAGATGCCCAGCACATGCTTTCCCTGCCGGCTCTTCGGATCTGGGAGCAGAAGCCAGAAGTTCGTGCACTAATCGCTGTGCTACTGGGCAGCTGAGAAGCAGCTTTGGAGAGGTTGCATTCAAATGTACTTTTAGGTATGAAACCGAGGAGTGACAGCAATAATGGTGACAGCATTGCAAAGCTGACTGCGTGCTGAAGATGCCGTGCACATGCTTTCCCTTCTGGCTCTTCGACTGTGGGAGCATACGGCAACCCTAACTCTAACCCAAACCCTAACCCTAACCCTAACCCAAACCTAACCCTAACCCTAACCCCTAAACCCTAACCCTAACGCTAACCCTAACCCTAACCCCTAACCCTAACCCTAACCCTATCCCCTAACCCTAACCCCTAACCCTAACCCTAACCCTAACCCTAACCCTAAGCTTTCACCAGCTTTCCCTCCTGGCTGTTCGATTGTGGGAGCAGACGGCAACTGTTCGTGCTCTACTCACTGTGCAGCTGGGCAGCCGAGAGCAAGCTCCGAAGAGGGTGCATTCAAATGGACCGTTAGCTATGAAAACGAGGAGCGACAGCAATGATGGTGACACCATTGCAAAGCTGACTGTGTGCTGAAGATGCCCAGCACATGCTTTCCCTCCTGCTCTTCGGATCTGGGAGCAGATGCCAGACGTTCGTGCCCTCATCGCTGTGCTACTTGGCAGCTCAGAGCAAGCTCCGTAGAGGTTGCTTTCGAGTGGACTTTTAGGTATGAAAGCGAGGAGCGACAGCAATGATGGTGACACCGTTGCACAGCTGACTGTGTGCTGAAGATGCCCAGCACATGCTTTCCTTCCTGGCTCTTCGGCTCTGGGAGCAAAGGCCAGACGTTCGTGCTCTACTGACTGTGCCGCTGGACAGCCAAGAGCAATGAGCGGAGAAGGTGTATTCAAATGAACTTCTAGGTATGAAAGTGAAAAGCGTCAGCAATGATGGAGGCACTGTTGCAATGCTGACTGTGTGCTGAAGATGCCCAGCACATGCTTTCCCTCCTGGCTCCTCCACTGTGCTAGCAGACGGCAACCGTTCTTGCTCTATTCACTGTGCAGCTGCGCAGCCGAGAGCAAGCTCTGAAGAGGGTGCATTCAAATGGACCTTTAGGTATGACA
>NW_026893033.1:37500-171908 GCF_033815535.1 Pezoporus flaviventris
ACTTGGCAGCACAGAGCAAGCTCCGTAGAGGTTGCATTCGAGTGGACTTTTAGGTATGAAACCGAGGAGTGACAGCAATGATGGTGACACCGTTGCAAAGCTAACTGTGTGCTGAAGATGCCCAGCACATGTTTTCCATCCTGGCTCTTCGGTTCTAAGAGCAGAGGCCAGACGTTCAAGCACTAATCACTGTGCCCCTGGGCTGCCGAGAACAAGCTTTGGAGACGTTGCATTCAAATAGACTTTTACGTATGAAAGCGAGGAGCGACAGCAATGATGGTGACACCGTTGCAAAGCTGACTGTGTGCTGAAGACGCCCAGCACATGCTTTCCCTCCTGGCTCTTCGGCTCTGAGAGCAGAGGCCAGACGTTCGTGCTCTCCTGACTGTGCTGCTGGGCAGCCAAGAGCAACGAGCAGAGAAGTTGGATTCAAATGAACTTCTCGGTATGAAAGTGAGGAGCGACATCAATGATGGAGGCACTGTTGCAAAGCTGACTGTGTGCAGAAGATTCAGAGAACCAGCTTTCCCTCCTGGCTCTTCGATTGCGGGAGCAGACGGCAACTGTCCGTGCTCTACTCACTGTTCTGCTGGGCATCCGAGAGCAAGCTCCGAAGAGGGTGCATTCAAATGGACCTTTAGGTATGACACCGAGGAGCGACAGCAAAGATGGTGACACCGTTGCAAAGCTGATTGTGTGCTGAACAGGCCCAGCACATGCTTTCCCTCCTGGCTCTTCGACTGTGGGAGCAGACGGCAACCGTTCGTGCTCGACTTACTGTGCTGCTGGGCAGCCGAGAGCAAGCTCCGAAGAGGGTGCATTCAAATGGACCTTTAGGTATGAAAGCGAGGAGCGACAGCAATGATGGTGACACCGTTGCAAAGCTGACTGTGTGCTGACGATGCCCAGCACATGCTTTCCTTCCTGGCTCTTCGGCTCTGGGAGCAGAGGCCAGATGTTCGTGCTCTACTGACTGTGCCTCTGGACAGCCAAGAGCAATGAGCGGAGAAGGTGGATTCAAATGATCTTCTAGGTATGAAAGTGAAAAGCGTCAGCAATGATGGAGGCACTGTTGCAAAGCTGACTGTGTGCTGAAGATGCCCAGCACATGCTTTCCCTCCTGGCTCCTCCACTGTGCTAGCAGAAGGCAACCGTTCGTGCTCTACTCACTGTGCTGCTGGGCAGCGAAAGCAAGCTCCGAAGAAGGTGCATTCAAATGGACCTTTAGCTATGAAAGCGAGGAGCGACAGCAATGATGGTGACACCGTTGCAAGCTGACAGTGCGCTGAAGATGCCCAGCACATGCTTTCCCTTCCGGCTCTTCGGATCTGGGAGCAGAAGCCAGAAGTTCGTGCACTAATCGCTGTGCTACTGGGCAGCTGAGAAGCAGCTTTGGAGAGGTTGCATTCAAATGTACTTTTAGGTATGAAACCGAGGAGTGACAGCAATAATGGTGACAGCATTGCAAAGCTGACTGCGTGCTGAAGATGCCGTGCACATGCTTTCCCTTCTGGCTCTTCGACTGTGGGAGCATACGGCAACCCTAACTCTAACCCTAACCCTAACCCTAACCCTAACCCAACCCTAACCCTAACCCTAACCCTAAACCTAACCCTAACGCTAACCCTAACCCTAACCCCTAACCCTAACCCTAACCCTAACCCTATCCCCTAACCCTAACCCCTAACCCTAACCCTAACCCTAACCCTAACCCTAAGCTTTCACCAGCTTTCCCTCCTGGCTGTTCGATTGTGGGAGCAGACGGCAACTGTTCGTGCTCTACTCACTGTGCAGCTGGGCAGCCGAGAGCAAGCTCCGAAGAGGGTGCATTCAAATGGACCGTTAGGTATGAAAGCGAGGAGCGACAGCAATGATGGTGACACCATTGCAAAGCTGACTGTGTGCTGAAGATGCCCAGCACATGCTTTCCCTCCTGGCTCTTCGGATCTGGGAGCAGATGCCAGACGTTCGTGCCCTCATCGCTGTGCTACTTGGCAGCTCAGAGCAAGCTCCGTAGAGGTTGCTTTCGAGTGGACTTTTAGGTATGAAACCGAGGAGCGACAGCAATGATGGTGACACCGTTGCAAAGCTAACTGTGTGCTGAAGATGCCCAGCACATGCTTTCCCTCCTGGCTCTTCGACTGTGGGAGCATACGGCAACCCTATCTCTAACCCTAACCCTAACCCTATCCCTAACCCAACCCTATCCCTAACCCTAACCCTAACCATACCCCTAACACTAACCCTAACCCTAAACCTAACCATAACCCTAACCCTAACCCTAACCCCTAACCCTAACCCTAACCCTAACCCTAACCCTAACCCCTAACCCTAACCCCTAACCCTAACCCTAACCCTAACCCTAACCCTAACCTTAAGCTTTCACCAGCTTTCCCTCCTGGCTCTTCGATTGTGGGAGCAGACGGCAACTGTTCGTGCTCTCCTCACTGTGCAGCTGGGCAGCCGAGAGCAAGCTCCGAAGAGGGTGCATTCAAATGGACCTTTAGGTATGAAAGCGAGGAGCGACAGCAATGATGGTGACACCGTTGCAAAGCTGACTGTGTGCTGAAGATGCCCAGCACATGCTTTCCCTCCTGGCTCCTCCACTGTGCTAGCAGACGGCAACCGTTCTTGCTCTACTCACTGTGCAGCTGCGCAGCCGAGAGCAAGCTCTGAAGAGGGTGCATTCAAATTGACCTTTAGGTATGAAAGCGAGGAGCGACAGCAATGATGGTGACACCGTTGCAAAGCCGACTGTGTGCTGAGGATGCCCAGCACATGCTTTCCCTCCCGGCTCTTAGGATCTGGGAGTAGAGGCCAGAAGTTCGTGCACTAATCGCTGTGCTACTGGCAGCTGAGAAGCAGCGTTGGAGAGGTTGCATTCAAATGTCCTTTTAGGTATGAAACCAAGGAGTGACAGCAATAATGGTGACAGCATTGCAAAGCGGACTTTGTGCTGAAGATGCCCCGCACATGCTTTCCCTCCTGGCTCTTCGACTGTGGGAGCAGACGGCAACCCTAACCCTAACCCTAACCCTAACCCAACCCTAACCCTAACCCTAACACTAAACCTAACCATAACCCTAACCCTAACCCTAACCCCTAACCCTAACCCTAACCCTAACCCTAACCCTAACCCCTAACCCTAACCCCTAACCCTAACCCTAACCCTAACCCTAACCCTAAGCTTTCACCAGCTTTCCCTCCTGGCTCTTCGATTGTGGGAGGAGACGGCTACTGTTCGTGCTCTACTCACTGTGCAGCTGGGCAGCCGAGAGCAAGCTCCGAAGAGGGTGCATTCAAATGGACCTTTAGGTATGAAAGCGAGGAGCGACAGCAATGATGGTGACACCGTTGCAAAGCTGACTGTGTGCTGAAGATGCCCAGCACATGCTTTCCCTCCTGGCTCTTCGGATCTGGGAGCAGAAGCCAGAAGTTCGTGAACTAATCGTTCTGCCCCTGGGCAGCCGAGAACAAGCTTCGGGGAGGTTGCACTCAAATGGACTTTTAAGTATGAAAGCGAGGAGCGACAGCAATGATGGTGACACCGTTGAAAAGCTGACTGTGTGCTGAAGATGCCCAGCACATGCTTTCCCTCCTGGCTCTTCGGCTCAGGGAGCAGAGGCCAGACGTTCGTGCACTAATCGCTGAGCTACTGGGCAGCTGAGAAGCAGCTTTGGAGAGGTTGCATTCAAATGTACTTTTACTTATGAAACCGAGGAGTGACAGCAATAATGGTGACAGCATTGCAAAGCTGACTGTGTGCTGAAGATGCCCCGCACATGCTTTCCCTCCTGGCTCTTCGACTGTGGGAGCAGACGACAACCGTTCGTGCTCTACTCACTGTGCTGCTGGGCAGCCGAGAGCAAGCTCTGAAGAGGGTGCATTCAAATGGACCTTTAGGTATGAAAGCGAGGAGCGACAGCAATGATGGTGACACCGTTGCAAAGCTGACTGTGTGCTGAAGATGCCCAGCACATGTTTTCCATCCTGGCTCTTCGGCTCTAAGAGCAGAGGCCAGACGTTCATGCACTAATCACTGTGCCCCTGGGCAGCCGAGAACAAGCTTTGGAGACATTGCATTCAATTGGACTTTTACATATGAAACCGAGGAGCGACAGCAATGATGGTGACACCGTTGCAAAGCTGACTGTGTGCTGAAGATGCCCAGCACATGCTTTCCCTCCTGGCTCTTCGGCTCTGGGAGCAGAGGGCAGACGTTCGTGCTCTAATCGCTGTGCTACTTGGCAGCTCAGAGCAAGCTCCGCAGAGGTTGGATTCGAGTGGACTTTTAGGTATGAAAGCGAGGAGCGACAGCAATGATGGTGACACCGTTGCAAAGCTGACTGTGTGCTGAAGATGCCCAGCACATGCTTTCCCTCCTGGCTTTTCATCTCTGGCAGCAGACGGCAACCGTTCGTGCTCTACTCACTGTTCTGCTGGGCAGCCGAGAGCAAGCTCCGACGAGGGTGCATTCAAATGGACCTTTAGGTATGAAAGCGAGGAGCGACAGCAATGATGGTGACACCGTTGCAAAGCTGACTGTGTGCTGAAGATGCCCAGCACATGCTTTCCTTCCTGGCTCTTCGGCTCTGGGAGCAAAGGCCAGACGTTCGTGCTCTACTGACTGTGCCGCTGGACAGCGAAGAGCAATGAGCGGAGAAGGTGTATTCAAATGAACTTCTAGGTATGAAAGTGAAAAGCGTCAGCAATGATGGAGGCACTGTTGCAATGCTGACTGTGTGCTGAAGATGCCCAGCACATGCTTTCCCTCCTGGCTCCTCCACTGTGCTAGCAGACGGCAACCGTTCTTGCTCTACTCACTGTGCAGCTGCGCAGCCGAGAGCAAGCTCTGAAGAGGGTGCATTCAAATTGACCTTTAGGTATGAAAGCGAGGAGCGACAGCAATGATGGTGACACCGTTGCAAAGCCGACTGTGTGCTGAAGATGCCCAGCACATGCCTTCCCTTCCCGGCTCTTAGGATCTGGGAGTAGAGGCCAGAAGTTCGTGCACTAATCGCTGTGCTACTGGCAGCTGAGAAGCAGCGTTGGAGAGGTTGCATTCAAATGTACTTTTAGGTATGAAACCGAGGAGTGACAGCAATAATGGTGACAGCATTGCAAAGCTGACTGTGTGCTGAAGATGCCCCGCACATGCTTTCCCTCCTGCCTCTTCGACTGTGGGAGCAGACGGCAACCCTAACCCTAACCCTAACCCTAACCCTAACCCTAACCCAACCCTAACCCTAACCCTAACCCTAACCCTACCCCTAAACCTAACCCTAAACCTAACCATAACCCTAACCCTAACCCTAACCCCTAACCCTAACCCTAACCATAACCCTAACCCTAACCCCTAACCCTAACCCCTAACCCTAACCCTAACCCTAACCGTAACCCTAACCCTAACCCTATGCTTTCACCAGCTTTCCCTCCTGGCTCTTCGATTGTGGGAGCAGACGGCAACTGTTCGTGCTCTACTCACTGTGCAGCTGGGCAGCCGAGAGCAAGCTCCGAAGAGGGTGCATTCAAATGGACCTTTAGGTATGAAAGCGAGGAGCGACAGCAATGATGGTGACACCGTTGCAAAGCTGACTGTGTGCTGAAGATGCCCAGCACATGCTTTCCCTCCTGGCTCTTCGGCTCTGGGAGCAGAGGACAGACGTTCGTGCTCTCATCGCTGTGCTACTGGGCAGCTCAGAGCAAACTCCGGAGAGGTTACATTCAAATGGACTTTTAGGTATGAAACTGAGGAGTGACAGCAATGATGGTGACACCGTTGCAAAGCTAACTGTGTGCTGAAGATGCCCAGCACATGCTTTCCCTCCTGGCTCTTCGGCTCTGGAAGCAGAGGCCAGACGTTCGTGCACTAATCGCTGTGATAATGGGCAGCGGAGAAGCAGCTTTTGAGAGGTTTCATTCAAATGTACTTTTAGGTATGAAACAGAGGAGTGACAGCAATAATGGTGACAGCATTGCAAAGCTGACTGTGTGCTGAAGATGCCCAGCACATGCTTTCCCTCCTGGCTCTTCGGCTCAGGGAGCAGAGGCCAGACGTTCGTGCTCTAATCGCTGTGCTACTTGGCAGCTCAGAGCAAGCTCCGTAGAGGTTGCATTCGAGTGGACTTTTAGGTATGAAAGCGAGGAGCGACAGCAATGATGGTGACACCGTTGCAAAGCTGACTGTGTGCTGAAGATGCCCAGCACATGTTTTCCATCCTGGCTCTTCGGCTCTAAGAGCAGAGGCCAGACGTTCATGCACTAATCTCTGTGCCCCTGGGCAGCCGAGAACAAGCTTTGGAGACGTTGAATTCAAATGGACTTTTACATATGAAAGCGAGGAGCGACAGCAATGATGGTGACACCGTTGCAAAGCTGACTGTGTGCTGAAGATGCCCAGCACATGCTTTCCCTCCTGGCTCTTCTGCTCTGGGAGCAGAGGCCAGACGTACGTGCTCTAGTGACTGTGCTGCTGGGCAGCCAAGAGCAACGAGCAGAGAAGTTGGATTCAAATGAACTTCTAGGCATGAAAGTGAGGAGCGACAGCAATGATGGACGCACTGGGTCAAAGCTGACTGTGTGCAGAAGATTCAGAGCACCAGCTTTCACTCCTGGCTCTTCGACTGTGGGAGCAGACGGCAACTGTTCGTGCTCTACTCACTGTGCTGCTGGGCAGCCGAGAGCAAGCTCCGAAGAGGGATCTTTCAAATGGACATTTTGGTATGACACCGAGGAGCGACAGCAATGATGGTGACACCGTTGCAAAGCTGACTGTGTGCTGAAGATGCCCAGCACATGCTTTCCCTCCTGGCTCTTCGGCTCTTGCAGCAGACGGCAACCGTTCGTGCTCTACTCACTGCGCTGCTCAGCAGCCGAGAGCAGGCTCCGAAGAGGGTGCATTCAAATGGACCTTTAGGTATGAAAGCGAGGAGCGACAGCAATGATGGTGACACCGTTGCAAAGCTGACTGTGTGCTGAACATGCCCAGCACATGCTTTCCTTCCTGGCTCTTCGGCTCTGGGAGCAGAGGCAAGACGTTCGTGCTCTACTGACTGTGCCGCTGGACAGCCAAGAGCAATGAGCGGAGGAGGTGGATTCAAATGAACTTCTAGGTATGAAAGTGAAAAGCGTCAGCAATGATGGAGGCACTGTTGCAAATCTGACTGTGTGCTGAACATGCCCAGCACATGCTTTCCCTCCTGGCTCCTCCACTGTGCTAGCAGACGGCAACCGTTCGTGCTCTACTCACTGTGCAGCTGGGCAGCCGAGAGCAAGCTCCGAAGAGGGTGCATTCAAATGGACCTTTAGGTATGAAAGCGAGGAGCGACAGCAATGATGGTGACACACTTGCAAAGCTGAATGTGTGCTGAAGATGCCCAGCACATGCTTTCCCTCCCGGCTCTTCGGATCTGGGAGCAGAAGCCAGAAGTTCGTGCACTAATCGCTGTGCAACTGGGCAGCTGAGAAGCAGCTTTGGAGAGGTTGCATTCAAATGGACTTTTAGGTATGAAACCGAGGAGAGACTGCAATGATGGTGACCCCGTTGCAAAGCTGCTTGTGTACTGAAGAAGCCCAGCACTAGCTTTCCCTGCTGGTCCTTCTGCTGTGCGAGCAGAATCCAATGTTCATTCTGTGCTGACTGTGTTGCTGCGCAGCAGAGAGCAGGCTCTGGACTGATTCCATTCAAATGCTTTTCCTGTATGAAAGTGAGCAGTGAAAGCAACGATGGAGGCACCAATGTAAACGCGATTGTGTGCTGAACAGGTCCAGCACCAGCTTTCAATCCTGGCTCTTCTGCTGTGGGAGCAGAGGCCAAACGTTCGTGCTGTACTCACTGTGCTGCTGGGCAGCTGAGACCACCTGAGAATTTGGATTCAAATGGACTTTTAGGTATGAAACCGAGGAGAGACTGCAATGATGGTGACCCCGTTGCAAAGCTGCTTGTGTGCTGAAGAAGCCCAGCACTAGCTTTCCCTGCTGGTCCTTCTGCTGTGCAAGCAGAACCCACTGTTCATTCTGTGCTGACTGTGTTGCTGCGCAGCAGAGAGCAGGCTCTGGACTCATTCCATTCAAATGCTTTTCCTGTACGAGTGTTAGCAGTGAAAGCAACGATGGAGGCACCAATGTAAACGTGATTGTGTGCTGAACAGGTCCAGCACCAGCTTTCAATCCTGGCTCTTCTGCTGTGGGAGCAGATGCCAAACGTTCGTGCTGTACTCACTGTGCTGCTGGGCAGCTGAGAGAGACCACCTGAGAATTTGGAATCAAATGGACTTTTAGGTATGAAACCGAGGAGAGACTGCAATGATGGTGACCCCTTTGCAAAGCTGCTTGTGTGCTGAAGAAGCAGAGCACTAGCTTTCCCTGCTGGTCCTTCTGCCGTGTGAGTTTAAAGGGGATTGTGTGCTGAACAGGTCCAGCACCAGCTTTCAATCCTGGCTCTTCTGCTGTGGGAGCAGAGGCCAAACGTTCGTGCTGTACTCACTGTGCTGCTGGGCAGCTGAGAGACACCACCTGAGAATTTGGATTCAAATGGACTTTTAGGTATGAAACCGAGGAGAGACTGCAATGATGGTGACCCCGTTGCAAAGCTGCTTGTGTGCTGAAGAGACACAGCCCTAGCTTTCCCTGCTGCTCATTCTGCCGTGTGAGCAGATGCCACTGTTCATTCCGTGCTGTGTTGCTGCCAGCAGGGAGCAGGCTCTGGACTGATTCCATTCAAATGCTTTTCCTGTATGAGTGTTAGCAGTGAAAGCAACGATGGAGGCACCAATGTAAAGGATTGTGTGCTGAACAGGTCCAGCAATAGCTTTCAATCCTTGCTCTTCTGCTGTGGGAGCAGATGCCAAACGTTCGTGCTGTACTCACTGTGCTGCAGGGCAGCTGAGATCACCTGAGAATTTGGACTCAAATGGACTTTTAGGTATGAAACCGAGGAGAGACTGCAATGATGGTGACCCCGTTGCAAAGCTGCTTGTGTGCTGAAGAAGCAGCGCACTAGCTTTCCCTGCTGGTCCTTCTGCCGTGTGAGCAGATGCCACTGTTCATTCTGTGCTGACTGTGTTGCTGCGCAGCAGAGAGAAGGCTCTGGACTGATTCCATTCAAATGCTTTTCCTGTATGAAAGTGAGCAGTGAAAGTAACGATGGAGGCACCAATGTAAAGGGGATTGTGTGCTGAACAGGTCCAGCACCAGCTTTCAATCCTGGCTCTTCTGCTGTGGGAGCAGAGGCCAAACGTTCGTGCTGTACTCACTGTGCTGCTGGGCAGCTGAGCGACACCACCTGAGAATTCGGATTCAAATGGACTTTTAGGTATGAAACCGAGGAGAGACTGCAATGATGGTGACACCGTTGCAAAGCTGCTTGTGTGCTGAAGAGGCCCAGCACTAGCTTTCCCTGCTGCTCCTTCTGCCGTGTGAGCAGATGCCACTGTTCATTCTGTGCTGATTGTCTTGCTGCGCAGCAGAGAGCAGCCTCTGGACTGATTCCATTCAAATGCTTTTCCTGTATGAAAGTGAGCAGTGAAAGCACCGATGGAGGCACCAATGTAAAGGGGATTGTGTGCTGAACAGGTCCAGCACCAGCTTTCAATTCTGGCTCTTCTGCTGTGGGAGCAGAGGCCAAACGTTCGTGCTGTACTCACTGTGCTGCTGGGCAGCTGAGAGACACCACCTGAGAATTTGGATTCAAATGGACTTTTAGGTATGAAACCGAGGAGAGACTGCAATGATGGTTACCCCGTTGCAAAGCTGCTTGTGTGCTGAAGAAGCCCAGCACTAGCTTTCCCTGCTGCTCCTTCTGCTGTGCAAGCAGAATCCACTGTTCATTCTGTGCTGACTGTGTTGCTGCGCAGCAGAGAGCAGCCTCTGGACTGATTCCATTCAAATGCTTTTCCTGTATGAAAGTGAGCAGTGAAAGCAACGATGGAGGCACCAATGTAAAGGTGATTGTGTGCTGAACAGGTCCAGCACCAGCTTTCAATCCTGGCTCTTCTGCTGTGGGAGCAGATGCCAAACGTTCGTGCTGTACTCACTGTGCTGCTGGGCAGCTGAGAGACACCACCTGAGAATTTGGATTCAAATGGACTTTTAGGTATGAAACCGAGGAGAGACTGCAATGATGGTGACCCCGTTGCAAAGCTGCTTGTGTGCTGAAGAAGCAGAGCACTAGCTTTCCCTGCTGCTCCTTCTGCCGTGTGAGCAGATGCCACTGTTCATTCTGTGCTGACTGTGTTGCTGCGCAGCCGAGAGCAGCCTCGGGACTGATTCCATTCAAATGCTTTTCCTGTATGAAAGTGAGCAGTGAAAGCAACGATGGAGTCACCAATGTAGAGGTGATTGTGTGCTGAACAGGTCCAGCACCAGCTTTCAATCCTGGCTCTTCTGCTGTGGGAGCAGAGGCCAAACGTTCGTGCTGTACTCACTGTGCTGCTAGGCAGCTGAGAGAGACCACCTGAGAATTTGGATTCAAATGGACTTTTAGGTATGAAACCGAGGAGAGACTGCAATGATGGTGACCCCGTTGCAAAGCTGCTTGTGTGCTGAGGAGACACAGCCCTAGCTTTCCCTGCTGGTCCTTCTGCCGTGTGAGCAGATGCCACTGTTCATTCTGTGCTGTGTTTTTGCCATAAGGAAGCAGGCTCTGGACTGATTCTATTCAAATGCTTTTCCTGTATGAGTGTTAGCAGTGAAAACAACGATGGAGGCACCAATGTAAAGGTGATTGTGTGCTGAACAGGTCCAGCACCAGCTTTCAATCCTTGCTCTTCTGCTGTGGGAGCAGATGCCAAACGTTCGTCCTGTACTCACTGTGCTGCTGGGCAGCTGAGAGGGACCACCTGAGAATTTGTATTCAAATGGCCTTTTAGGTATGAAACCGAGGAGAGACTGCAATGATGGTGACACAGTCGCAAAGCTGACTGTGTGCTGAAGAGGCCCAGCACTAGCTTTCCCTGCTGGTCTTTCTGCTGTGCGAGCAGATGCCACTGTTCATTCTGGGCTGATTGTGTTGCTGCGCAGCAGAGAGCAGGCTCTGGACTGATTCCATTCAAATGCTTTTCCTGAATGAATGTGAGCAGTGAAAGCAACGATGGAGGCACCAATGTAAAGGGGATTGTGTGCTGAACAGGTCCAGCACCAGCTTTCAATCCTGGCTCTTCTGCTGTGGGAGCAGAGGCCAAACGTTCGTGCTGTACTCACTGTGCTGCTGGGCAGCTGAGAGAGACCACCTGAGAATTTGGATTCTAATGGACTTTTAGGTATGAAACCGAGGAGAGACTGCAATGATGGTGACCCCGTTGCAAAGCTGCTTGTGTGCTGAAGAAGCCCAGCACTAGCTTTCCCTGCTGGTCCTTCTGCCGTGTGAGCAGATGCCACTGTTCATTCTGTGCTGACTGTGTTGCTGCGCAGCAGAGAGCAGGCTCTGGACTGATTCCATTCAAATGCTTTTCCTGTATGAAAGTGAGCAGTGAAAGCAACGATGGAGGCACCAATGTAAAGGGGATTGTGTGCTGAACAGGTCCAGCACCAGCTTTCAATTCTGGCTCTTCTGCTGTGGGAGCAGAGGCCAAACGTTCGTGCTGTACTCACTGTGCTGCTGGGCAGCTGAGAGACACCACCTGAGAATTTGGATTCAAATGGACTTTTAGGTATGAAACCGAGGAGAGACTGCAATGATGGTTACCCCGTTGCAAAGCTGCTTGTGTGCTGAAGAAGCCCAGCACTAGCTTTCCCTGCTGCTCCTTCTGCTGTGCAAGCAGAATCCACTGTTCATTCTGTGCTGACTGTGTTGCTGCGCAGCAGAGAGCAGCCTCTGGACTGATTCCATTCAAATGCTTTTCCTGTATGAAAGTGAGCAGTGAAAGCAACGATGGAGGCACCAATGTAAAGGTGATTGTGTGCTGAACAGGTCCAGCACCAGCTTTCAATCCTGGCTCTTCTGCTGTGGGAGCAGATGCCAAACGTTCGTGCTGTACTCACTGTGCTGCTGGGCAGCTGAGAGACACCACCTGAGAATTTGGATTCAAATGGACTTTTAGGTATGAAACCGAGGAGAGACTGCAATGATGGTGACCCCGTTGCAAAGCTGCTTGTGTGCTGAAGAAGCAGAGCACTAGCTTTCCCTGCTGGTCCTTCTGCCGTGTGAGCAGATGCCACTGTTCATTCTGTGCTGACTGTGTTGCTGCGCAGCCGAGAGCAGCCTCGGGACTGATTCCATTCAAATGCTTTTCCTGTATGAAAGTGAGCAGTGAAAGCAACGATGGAGTCACCAATGTAGAGGTGATTGTGTGCTGAACAGGTCCAGCACCAGCTTTCAATCCTGGCTCTTCTGCTGTGGGAGCAGAGGCCAAACGTTCGTGCTGTACTCACTGTGCTGCTAGGCAGCTGAGAGAGACCACCTGAGAATTTGGATTCAAATGGACTTTTAGGTATGAAACCGAGGAGAGACTGCAATGATGGTGACCCCGTTGCAAAGCTGCTTGTGTGCTGAGGAGACACAGCCCTAGCTTTCCCTGCTGGTCCTTCTGCCGTGTGAGCAGATGCCACTGTTCATTCTGTGCTGTGTTTTTGCCATAAGGAAGCAGGCTCTGGACTGATTCTATTCAAATGCTTTTCCTGTATGAGTGTTAGCAGTGAAAACAACGATGGAGGCACCAATGTAAAGGTGATTGTGTGCTGAACAGGTCCAGCACCAGCTTTCAATCCTTGCTCTTCTGCTGTGGGAGCAGATGCCAAACGTTCGTCCTGTACTCACTGTGCTGCTGGGCAGCTGAGAGGGACCACCTGAGAATTTGTATTCAAATGGCCTTTTAGGTATGAAACCGAGGAGAGACTGCAATGATGGTGACACAGTCGCAAAGCTGACTGTGTGCTGAAGAGGCCCAGCACTAGCTTTCCCTGCTGGTCTTTCTGCTGTGCGAGCAGATGCCACTGTTCATTCTGGGCTGATTGTGTTGCTGCGCAGCAGAGAGCAGGCTCTGGACTGATTCCATTCAAATGCTTTTCCTGAATGAATGTGAGCAGTGAAAGCAACGATGGAGGCACCAATGTAAAGGGGATTGTGTGCTGAACAGGTCCAGCACCAGCTTTCAATCCTGGCTCTTCTGCTGTGGGAGCAGAGGCCAAACGTTCGTGCTGTACTCACTGTGCTGCTGGGCAGCTGAGAGAGACCACCTGAGAATTTGGATTCTAATGGACTTTTAGGTATGAAACCGAGGAGAGACTGCAATGATGGTGACCCCGTTGCAAAGCTGCTTGTGTGCTGAAGAAGCCCAGCACTAGCTTTCCCTGCTGGTCCTTCTGCCGTGTGAGCAGATGCCACTGTTCATTCTGTGCTGTGTTGCTGCCAGCAGGGAGCAGGCTCTGGACTGATTCCATTCAAATGCTTTTCCTGTATGAGTGTTAGCAGTGAAAGCAACGATGGAGGCACCAATGTAAAGGTGATTGTGTGCTGAACAGGTCCAGCACCAGCTTTCAATCCTGGCTCTTCTGCTGTGGGAGCAGAGGCCAAACGTTCGTGCGGTACTCACTGTGCTGCTGGGCAGCTGAGAGACACCACCTGAGAATTTGGATTCAAATGGACTTTTAGGTATGAAACCGAGGAGAGACTGCAATGATGGTGACCCCGTTGCAAAGCTGCTTGTGTGCTGAAGAAGCCCAGCACTAGCTTTCCCTGATGATCCTTCTCCCGTGTGAGCAGATGCCACTGTTCATTCTGTGCTGACTGTGTTCCTGCGCAGCAGATAGCAGCCTCTGGACTGATTCCATTCAAATGCTTTTCCTGTATGAAAGTGAGCAGTGAAAGCAACGATGGAGGCACCAATGTAAAGGGGATTGTGTGCTGAACAGGTCCAGCACCAGCTTTCAATCCTGGCTCTTCTGCTGTGGGAGCAGAGGCCAAACGTTCGTGCTGTACTCACTGTGCTGCTGGGCAGCTGAGAGACACCACCTGAGAATTTGGAATCAAATGGACTTTTAGGTATGAAATCGAGGAGAGACTGCAATGATGGTGACCCCGTTGCAAAGCTGCTTGTGTGCTGAAGAAGCCCAGCACTAGCTTTCCCTGATGATCCTTCTCCCGTGTGAGCAGATGCCACTGTTCATTCTGTGCTGACTGTGTTCCTGCGCAGCAGATAGCAGCCTCTGGACTGATTCCATTCAAATGCTTTTCCTGTATGAAAGTGAGCAGTGAAAGCAACGATGGAGGCACCAATGTAAAGGGGATTGTGTGCTGAACAGGTCCAGCACCAGCTTTCAATCCTGGCTCTTCTGCTGTGGGAGCAGAGGCCAAACGTTCGTGCTGTACTCACTGTGCTGCTGGGCAGCTGAGAGACACCACCTGAGAATTTGGATTCAAATGGACTTTTAGGTATGAAACCGAGGAGAGACTGCAATGATGGTGACCCCGTTGCAAAGCTGCTTCTGTGCTGAAGAAGCAGAGCACTAGCTTTCCCTGCTGGTCTTCTGCCGTGTGAGCAGATGCCACTGTTCATTCTGTGCTGACTGTGTTGCTGCGCAGCAGAGAGCAGGCTCTGGACTGATTCCATTCAAATGCTTTTCCTGTATGAATGTGAGCAGTGAAAGCAACGATGGAGGCACCAATGTAAAGGGGATTGTGTGCTGAACAGGTCCAGCACCAGCTTTCAATCCTGGCTCTTCTGCTGTGGGAGCAGAGGCCAAAGTTTCGTGCTGTACTCACTGTGCTGCTGGGCAGCTGAGAGACACCACCTGAGAATTTGGATTCAAATGGACTTTTAGGTATGAAACCGAGGAGAGACTGCAATGATGGTGACCCCGTTGCAAAGCTGCTTGTGTGCTGAAGAGACAAAGCCCTAGCTTTCCCTGCTGGTCCTTCTGCCGTGTGAGCAGATGCCACTGTTCATTCTGTGCTGTGTTGCTGCCAGCAGGGAGCAGGCTCTGGACTGATTCCATTCAAATGCTTTTCCTGTATGAGTGTTAGCAGTGAAAGCAACGATGGAGGCACCAATGTAAAGGTGATTGTGTGCTGAACAGGTCCAGCACCAGCTTTCAATCCTTGCTCTTCTGCTGTGGGAGCAGTGCCAAACGTTCGTGCTGTACTCACTGTGCTGCTGGGCAGCTGAGACCGCCTGAGAATTTGGATTCAAATGGACTTTTAGGTATGAAACCGAGGAGAGACTGCAATGATGGTGACACCGTTGCAAAGCTGCTTGTGTGCTGAAGAGGCCCAGCACTAGCTTTCCCTGCTGGTCCTTCTCCCGTGTGAGCAGATGCCACTGTTCATTCTGTGCTGTGTTGCTGCGCAGCAGAGAGCAGGCTCTGGACTGATTCCATTCAAATGCTTTTCCTGTATGAAAGTGAGCAGTGAACGCAACGATGGAGGCACCAATGTAAAGGGGATTGTGTGCTGAACAGGTCCAGCACCAGCTTTCAATCCTTGCTCTTCTGCTGTGGGAGCAGATGCCAAACGTTCGTGCTGTACTCACTGTGCTGCTGGGCAGCTGAGAGACACCACCTGAGAATTTGGATTCAAATGGACTTTTAGGTATGAAACCGAGGAGAGACTGCAATGATGGTGACCCCGTTGCAAAGCTGCTTGTGTGCTGAAGAGGCCCAGCACTAGCTTTCCCCAGATGATCCTTCAGCCGTGTGAGCAGATGCCACTGTTCATTCTGTGCTGTGTTCTTGCGCAGCAGATAGCAGGCTCTGGGCTGATTCCATTCAAATGCTTTTCCTGTATGAATGTGAGCAGTGAAAGCAACGATGGATGCACCAATGTAAAGGTGATTGTGTGCTGAACAGGTCCAGCACCAGCTTTCAATCCTGGCTCTTCTGCTGTGGGAGCAGAGGCCAAACGTTCGTGCTGTACTCACTGTGCTGCTGGGCAGCTGAGAGACACCACCTGAGAATTTGTATTCAAATGGACTTTTAGGTATGAAACCGAGGAGAGACTGCAATGATGGTGACCCCGTTGCAAAGCTGCTTGTGTGCTGAAGAGACAAAGCCCTAGCTTTCCCTGCTGGTCCTTCTGCCGTGTGAGCAGATGCCACTGTTCATTCTCTGCTGTGTTGCTGCCAGCAGGGAGCAGGCTCTGGACTGATTCCATTCAAATGCTTTTCCTGTATGAGTGTTAGCAGTGAAAGCAACGATGGAGGCACCAATGTAAAGGTGATTGTGTGCTGAACAGGTCCAGCACAAGCTTTCAATCCTTGCTCTTCTGCTGTGGGAGCAGATGCCAAACGTTCGTGCTGTACTCACTGTGCTGCTGGGCAGCTGAGAGAGACCACCTGAGAATTTGGATTCAAATGGACTTTTAGGTATGAAACCGAGGAGTGACTGCAATGATGGTGACCCCGTTGCAAAGCTGCTTGTGTGCTGAAGAAGCCCAGCACTAGCTTTCCCTGATGATCCTTCTCCCGTGTGAGCAGATGCCACTGTTCATTCTGTGCTGACTCTGTTCCTGCGCAGCAGATAGCAGCCTCTGGACTGATTCCATTCAAATGCTTTTCCTGTATGAAAGTGAGCAGTGAAAGCAACGATGGAGGCACCAATGTAAAGGGGATTGTGTGCTGAACAGGTCCAGCACCAGCTTTCAATCCTGGCTCTTCTGCTGTGGGAGCAGAGGCCAAACGTTCGTGCTGTACTCACTGTGCTGCTGGGCAGCTGAGAGACACCACCTGAGAATTTGGAATCAAATGGACTTTTAGGTATGAAATCGAGGAGAGACTGCAATGATGGTGACCCCGTTGCAAAGCTGCTTGTGTGCTGAAGAAGCCCAGCACTAGCTTTCCCTGATGATCCTTCTCCCGTGTGAGCAGATGCCACTGTTCATTCTGTGCTGACTGTGTTCCTGCGCAGCAGATAGCAGCCTCTGGACTGATTCCATTCAAATGCTTTTCCTGTATGAAAGTGAGCAGTGAAAGCAACGATGGAGGCACCAATGTAAAGGGGATTGTGTGCTGAACAGGTCCAGCACCAGCTTTCAATCCTGGCTCTTCTGCTGTGGGAGCAGAGGCCAAACGTTCGTGCTGTACTCACTGTGCTGCTGGGCAGCTGAGAGACACCACCTGAGAATTTGGATTCAAATGGACTTTTAGGTATGAAACCGAGGAGAGACTGCAATGATGGTGACCCCGTTGCAAAGCTGCTTCTGTGCTGAAGAAGCAGAGCACTAGCTTTCCCTGCTGGTCTTCTGCCGTGTGAGCAGATGCCACTGTTCATTCTGTGCTGACTGTGTTGCTGCGCAGCAGAGAGCAGGCTCTGGACTGATTCCATTCAAATGCTTTTCCTGTATGAATGTGCGCAGTGAAAGCAACGATGGAGGCACCAATGTAAAGGGGATTGTGTGCTGAACAGGTCCAGCACCAGCTTTCAATCCTGGCTCTTCTGCTGTGGGAGCAGAGGCCAAAGTTTCGTGCTGTACTCACTGTGCTGCTGGGCAGCTGAGAGACACCACCTGAGAATTTGGATTCAAATGGACTTTTAGGTATGAAACCGAGGAGAGACTGCAATGATGGTGACCCCGTTGCAAAGCTGCTTGTGTGCTGAAGAGACAAAGCCCTAGCTTTCCCTGCTGGTCCTTCTGCCGTGTGAGCAGATGCCACTGTTCATTCTCTGCTGTGTTGCTGCCAGCAGGGAGCAGGCTCTGGACTGATTCCATTCAAATGCTTTTCCTGTATGAGTGTTAGCAGTGAAAGCAACGATGGAGGCACCAATGTAAAGGTGATTGTGTGCTGAACAGGTCCAGCACCAGCTTTCAATCCTTGCTCTTCTGCTGTGGGAGCAGATGCCAAACGTTCGTGCTGTACTCACTGTGCTGCTGGGCAGCTGAGACCGCCTGAGAATTTGGATTCAAATGGACTTTTAGGTATGAAACCGAGGAGAGACTGCAATGATGGTGACACCGTTGCAAAGCTGCTTGTGTGCTGAAGAGGCCCAGCACTAGCTTTCCCTGCTGGTCCTTCTCCCGTGTGAGCAGATGCCACTGTTCATTCTGTGCTGTGTTGCTGCGCAGCAGAGAGCAGGCTCTGGACTGATTCCATTCAAATGCTTTTCCTGTATGAAAGTGAGCAGTGAACGCAACGATGGAGGCACCAATGTAAAGGGGATTGTGTGCTGAACAGGTCCAGCACCAGCTTTCAATCCTTGCTCTTCTGCTGTGGGAGCAGATGCCAAACGTTCGTGCTGTACTCACTGTGCTGCTGGGCAGCTGAGAGACACCACCTGAGAATTTGGATTCAAATGGACTTTTAGGTATGAAACCGAGGAGAGACTGCAATGATGGTGACCCCGTTGCAAAGCTGCTTGTGTGCTGAAGAGGCCCAGCACTAGCTTTCCCAGATGATCCTTCAGCCGTGTGAGCAGATGCCACTGTTCATTCTGTGCTGTGTTCTTGCGCAGCAGATAGCAGGCTCTGGGCTGATTCCATTCAAATGCTTTTCCTGTATGAATGTGAGCAGTGAAAGCAACGATGGATGCACCAATGTAAAGGTGATTGTGTGCTGAACAGGTCCAGCACCAGCTTTCAATCCTGGCTCTTCTGCTGTGGGAGCAGAGGCCAAACGTTCGTGCTGTACTCACTGTGCTGCTGGGCAGCTGAGAGACACCACCTGAGAATTTGTATTCAAATGGACTTTTAGGTATGAAACCGAGGAGAGACTGCAATGATGGTGACCCCGTTGCAAATCTGCTTGTGTGCTGAAGAGACAAAGCCCTAGCTTTCCCTGCTGGTCCTTCTGCCGTGTGAGCAGATGCCACTGTTCATTCTCTGCTGTGTTGCTGCCAGCAGGGAGCAGGCTCTGGACTGATTCCATTCAAATGCTTTTCCTGTATGAGTGTTAGCAGTGAAAGCAACGATGGAGGCACCAATGTAAAGGTGATTGTGTGCTGAACAGGTCCAGCACCAGCTTTCAATCCTTGCTCTTCTGCTGTGGGAGCAGATGCCAAACGTTCGTGCTGTACTCACTGTGCTGCTGGGCAGCTGAGAGAGACCACCTGAGAATTTGGATTCAAATGGACTTTTAGGTATGAAACCGAGGAGTGACTGCAATGATGGTGACCCCGTTGCAAAGCTGCTTGTGTGCTGAAGAAGCCCAGCACTAGCTTTCCCTGATGATCCTTCTCCCGTGTGAGCAGATGCCACTGTTCATTCTGTGCTGACTCTGTTCCTGCGCAGCAGATAGCAGCCTCTGGACTGATTCCATTCAAATGCTTTTCCTGTATGAAAGTGAGCAGTGAAAGCAACGATGGAGGCACCAATGTAAAGGGGATTGTGTGCTGAACAGGTCCAGCACCAGCTTTCAATCCTGGCTCTTCTGCTGTGGGAGCAGATGCCAAACGTTCGTGCCGTACTCACTGTGCTGCTGGGCAGCTGAGAGAGACCACCTGAGAATTTGGAATCAAATGGACTTTTAGGTATGAAACCGAGGAGAGACTGCAATGATGGTGACACCGTTGCGAAGTTGCTTGTGTGCTGAAGAGGCCCAGCACTAGCTTTCCCTGCTGGTCCTTCTGCCGTGTGAGCAGATGCCACTGTTCATTCTGTGCTGACTGTGTTGCTGCGCAGCAGAGAGCAGGCTCTGGACTGATTCCATTCAAATGCTTTTCCTGTATGAAAGTGAGCAGTGAAAGCAACGATGGAGGCACCAATGTAAAGGGGATTGTGTGCTGAACAGGTCCAGCACCAGCTTTCAATCCTGTTTCTTCTGCTGTGGGAGCAGAGGCCAAACGTTCGTGCTGTACTCACTGTGCTGCTGGGCAGCTGAGAGACACCACCTGAGAATTTGGATTCAAATGGACTTTTAGGTATGAAACCGAGGAGAGACTGCAATGATGGTGACCCCGTTGCAAAGCTGCTTCTGTGCTGAAGAAGCAGAGCACTAGCTTTCCCTGCTGGTCTTCTGCCGTGTGAGCAGATGCCACTGTTCATTCTGTGCTGACTGTGTTGCTGCGCAGCAGAGAGCAGGCTCTGGACTGATTCCATTCAAATGCTTTTCCTGTATGAATGTGAGCAGTGAAAGCAACGATGGAGGCACCAATGTAAAGGGGATTGTGTGCTGAACAGGTCCAGCACCAGCTTTCAATCCTGGCTCTTCTGCTGTGGGAGCAGAGGCCAAACGTTCGTGCTGTACTCACTGTGCTGCTGGGCAGCTGAGAGACACCACCTGAGAATTTGTATTCAAATGGACTTTTAGGTATGAAACCGAGGAGAGACTGCAATGATGGTGACCCCGTTGCAAAGCTGCTTGTGTGCTGAAGAGACAAAGCCCTAGCTTTCCCTGCTGGTCCTTCTGCCGTGTGAGCAGATGCCACTGTTCATTCTCTGCTGTGTTGCTGCCAGCAGGGAGCAGGCTCTGGACTGATTCCATTCAAATGCTTTTCCTGTATGAGTGTTAGCAGTGAAAGCAACGATGGAGGCACCAATGTAAAGGTGATTGTGTGCTGAACAGGTCCAGCACCAGCTTTCAATCCTTGCTCTTCTGCTGTGGGAGCAGATGCCAAACGTTCGTGCTGTACTCACTGTGCTGCTGGGCAGCTGAGAGACACCACCTGAGAATTTGGATTCAAATGGACTTTTAGGTATGAAACCGAGGAGAGACTGCAATGATGGTGACCCCGTTGCAAAGCTGCTTGTGTGCTGAAGAGACAAAGCCCTAGCTTTCCCTGCTGGTCCTTCTGCCGTGTGAGCAGATGCCACTGTTCATTCTCTGCTGTGTTGCTGCCAGCAGGGAGCAGGCTCTGGACTGATTCCATTCAAATGCTTTTCCTGTATGAATGTGAGCAGTGAAAGCAACGATGGAGGCACCAATGTAAAGGTGATTGTGTGCTGAACAGGTCCAGCACCAGCTTTCAATCCTGGCTCTTCTGCTGTGGGAGCAGAGGCCAAATGTTCGTGCTGTACTCACTGTGCTGCTGGGGAGCTGAGAGAGACCACCTGAGAATTTGGATTCAAATGGACTTTTAGGTATGAAACCGAGGAGAGACTGCAATGATGGTGACCCCGTTGCAAAGCTGCTTGTGTGCTGAAGAGGCCCAGCACTAGCTTTCCCTGATGATCCTTCTGCCGTGTGAGCAGATGCCACTGTTCATTCTGTGCTGACTGTGTTGCTGCGCAGCAGAGAGCAGCCTCTGGACTGATTCCATTCAAATGCTTTTCCTGTATGAGTGTTAGCAGTGAAAGCAACGATGGAGGCACCAATGTAAAGGTGATTGTGTGCTGAACAGGTCCAGCACCAGCCTTCAATCCTTGCCCTTCTGCTGTGGGAGCAGATGCCAAACGTTCCTGCTGTACTCACTTTCTGCTGGGCAGCTGAGAGAGACCACCTGAGAATTTGGATTCAAATGGACTTTTAGGTATGAAACCGAGGAGAGACTGCAATGATGGTGACCCCGTTGCAAAGCTGCTTCTGTGCTGAAGAAGCAGAGCACTAGCTTTCCCTGCTGGTCCTTCTGCCGTGTGAGCAGAATCCACTGTTCATTCTGCGCTGACTGTGTTGCTGCGCAGCAGAGAGCAGGCTCTGGAGTGATACCATTCAAATGCTTTTCCTGTATGAAAGTGAGCAGTGAAAGCAACGATGGAGGCACCAATGTAAACGCGATTGTGTGCTGAACAGGTCCAGCACCAGCTTTCAATCCTTGCTCTTCTGCTGTGGGAGCAGATGCCAAACGTTCGTGCTGTACTCACTGTGCTGCTGGGCAGCTGAGAGACACCACCTGAGAATTTAGATTCAAATGGACTTTTAGGTATGAAACCGAGGAGAGACTGCAATGATGGTGACCCCGTTGCAAAGCTGCTTCTGTGCTGAAGAAGCAGAGCACTAGCTTTCCCTGCTAGTCTTCTGCCGTGTGAGCAGATGCCACTGTTCATTCTGTGCTGACTGTGTTGCTGCGCAGCAGAGAGCAGCCTCTGGACTGATTCCATTCAAATGCTTTTCCTGTATGAATGTGAGCAGTGAAAGCAACGATGGAGGCACCAATGTAAAGGGGATTGTGTGCTGAACAGGTCCAGCACCAGCTTTCAATCCTGGCTCTTCTGCTGTGGGAGCAGAGGCCAAACGTTCGTGCTGTACTCACTGTGCTGCTGGGCAGCTGAGAGAGACCACCTGAGAATTTGTATTCAAATGGACTTTTAGGTATGAAACCGAGGAGAGACTGCAATGATGGTGACCCCGTTGCAAAGCTGCTTGTGTGCTGAAGAGACAAAGCCCTAGCTTTCCCTGCTGGTCCTTCTGCCGTGTGATCAGATGCCACTGTTCATTCTCTGCTGCGTTGCTGCCACCAGGGAGCAGGCTCTGGACTGATTCCATTCAAATGCTTTTCCTGTATGAGTGTTAGCAGTGAAAGCAACGATGGAGGCACCAATGTAAAGGTGATTGTGTGCTGAACAGGTCCAGCACCAGCTTTCAATCCTTGATCTTCTGCTGTGGGAGCAGATGCCAAACGTTCGTGCTGTACTCACTGTGCTGCTGGGCAGCTGAGACCGCATGAGAATTTGGATTCAAATGGACTTTTAGGTATGAAACCGAGGAGAGACTGCAATGATGGTGACACCGTTGCAAAGCTGCTTGTGTGCTGAAGAGGCCCAGCACTAGCTTTCCCTGCTGGTCCTTCTCCCGTGTGAGCAGATGCCACTGTTCATTCTGTGCTGTGTTGCTGCGCAGCAGAGAGCAGGCTCTGGACTGATTCCATTCAAATGCTTTTCCTGTATGAAAGTGAGCAGTGAACGCAACGATGGAGGCACCAATGTAAAGGGGATTGTGTGCTGAACAGGTCCAGCACCAGCTTTCAATCCTTGCTCTTCTGCTGTGGGAGCAGATGCCAAACGTTCGTGCTGTACTCACTGTGCTGCTGGGCAGCTGAGAGAGACCACCTGAGAATTTGGATTCAAATGGACTTTTAGGTATGAAACCGAGGAGAGACTGCAATGATGGTGACCCCGTTACAAAGCTGCTTGTGTGCTGAAGAGGCCCAGAACTAGCTTTCACAGATGATCCTTCAGCCGTGTGAGCAGATGCCACTGTTCATTCTGTGCTGTGTTCTTGCGCAGCAGATAGCAGGCTCTGGGCTGATTCCATTCAAATGCTTTTCCTGTATGAATGTGAGCAGTGAAAGCAACGATGGATGCACCAATGTAAAGGGGATTGTGTGCTGAACAGGTCCAGCACCAGCTTTCAGTCCTGGCTCTTCCTGCTGTGGGAGGAGAGGCCAAACGTTCGTGCTGTACTAACTGTGCTCCTGGGCAGCTGAGAGACACCACCTGAGAATTTGGATTCAAATGGACTTTTAGGTATGAAACCGAGGAGAGACTGCAATGATGGTGACCCCGTTGCAAAGCTGCTTGTGTGCTGAAGAGACACAGCACTAGCTTTCCCGCTGGTCCTTCTGCCGTGTGAGCAGATGCCACGGTTCATTCTGTGCTGTGTTGCTGCCAGCTGGGAGCAGGCTCTGGACTGATTCCATTCAAATGCTTTTCCTGTATGAGTGTTAGCAGTGAAAGCAACGATGGAGGCACCAATGTAAAGGTGATTGTGTGCTGAACAGGTCCAGCACCAGCTTTCAATCCTGGCTCTTCTGCTGTGGGAGCAGATGCCAAACGTTCGTGCTGTAGTCACTGTGCTGCTGGGCAGCTGAGACCACCTGAGAATTTGGATTCAAATGGACTTTTAGGTATGAAACCGAGGAGAGACTGCAATGATGGTGACCCCGTTGCAAAGCTGCTTGTGTGCTGAAGAGGCTCAGCACTAGCTTTCCCTGATGATCCTTCTGCCGTGTGAGCAGATGCCACTGTTCATTCTGTGCTGACTGTGTTGCTGCGCAGCAGAGAGCAGCCTCTGGACTGATTCCATTCAAATGCTTTTCCTGTATGAAAGTGAGCAGTGAAAGCAACGATGGAGGCACCAATGTAAAGGGGATTGTGTGCTGAACAGGTCCAGCACCAGCTTTCAATCCTGGCTCTTCTGCTGTGGGAGGAGAGGCCAAACGTTCGTGCTGTAGTCACTGTTCTGCTGGGCAGCTGTGCGACACCACCTGAGAATTCGGATTCAAATGGACTTTTAGGTATGAAGCCGAGGAGAGACTGCAATGATGGTGACCCCGTTGCAAAGCTGCTTGTGTGCTGAAGAGACACAGCCCTAGCTTTCCCTGCTGGTCCTTCTGCCGTGTGAGCAGATGCCACTGTTCATTCTGTGCTGAGTTGCTGCGCAGCAGAGAGCAGGCTCTGGACTGATTCCATTCAAATGCTTTTCCTGTATGAATGTGAGCAGTGAAAGCAACGATGGAGGCACCAATGTAAAGGTGATTGTGTGCTGAACAGGTCCAGCACCAGCTTTCAATCCTGGCTCTTCTGCTGTGGGAGCAGAGGCCAAACGTTCGTGCTGTACTCACTGTGGTGCTGGGCAGCTGAGAGGGACCACCTGACAATTTGTATTCAAATGGACTTTTAGGTATGAAACCGAGGAGAGACTGCAATGATGGTGACCCCGTTGCAAAGCTGCTTGTTTGCTGAAGAAGCAGAGCACTAGCTTTCCCTGCTGGTCCTTCTGCTGTGTGAGCAGATGCCACTGTTCATTCTGTGCTGTGTTGCTGCCAGCAGGGAGCAGGCTCTGGACTGATTCTATTCAAATGCTTTTCCTGTATGAGTTTTAGCAGTGAAAGCAACGATGGAGGCACCAATGTAAAGGTGATTGTGTGCTGAACAGGTCCAGCACCAGCTTTCAATCCTTGCTCTTCTGCTGTGGGAGCAGAGGCCAAACGTTCGTGCTGTACTCACTGTGCTGCTGGGCAGCTGAGAGAGACCACCTGAGAATTTGGATTCAAATGGACTTTAGGTATGAAACCGAGGAGAGACTGCAATGATGGTGACCCCGTTGCAAAGCTGCTTGTGTGCTGAAGAGACACAGCCCTAGCTTTCCCTGCTGGCCCTTCTGCCGTGTGAGCAGATGCCACTGTTCATTCTGTGCTGTGTTGCTGCCAACAGGGAGCAGGCTCTGGACTGATACCATTCAAATGCTTTTCCTGTATGAGTATTAGCAGTGAAAGCAACGATGGAGGCACCAATGTAAAGGTGATTGTGTGCTGAACAGGTCCAGCACATGCTTTCAATCCTTGCTCTTCTGCTGTGGGAGCAGATGCCAAACGTTCGTGCTGTACTAACTGTGCTGCTGGGCAGCTGAGACCACCTGAGAATTTGGATTCAAATGGACTTTTAGGTATGAAACCGAGGAGAGACTGCAATGATGGTGACACCGTTGCAAAGCTGCTTGTGTGCTGAAGAGGCCCAGCACTACCTTTCCCTTCTGGTCCTTCTGCTGTGCGAGCAGAATCCACTGTTCATTCTGTGCTGACTGTGTTGCTGCGCAGCAGAGAGCAGCCTCTGGACTGATTCCATTCAAATGCTTTTCCTGTATGAAAGTGAGCAGTGAAAGCAACGATGGAGGCACCAATGTAAAGGTGATTGTGTGCTGAACAGGTCCAGCACCAGCTTTCAATCCTTGCTCTTCTGCTGTGGGAGAAGATGCCAAACGTTCGTGCTGTACTCACTGTGCTGCTGGGCAGCTGAGAGAGACAACCTGAGAATTTGGATTCTAATGGACTTTTAGGTATGAAACCGAGGAGAGACTGCAATGATGGTGACCCCGTTGCAAAGCTGCTTGTGTGCTGAAGAGACACAGCCCTAGCTTTCCCTGCTGCTCCTTCTGCCGTGTGAGCAGATGCCACTGTTCATTCTGTGCTGACTGTGTTCCTGCGCAGCGGAGGGCAGCCTCGGGACTGATTCCATTCAAA
The DNA here is from genome assembly GCF_033815535.1 of Pezoporus flaviventris. NCBI lineage: Eukaryota > Metazoa > Chordata > Aves > Psittaciformes > Psittacidae > Pezoporus > Pezoporus flaviventris. The sequence continues at coordinate 63,259 of NW_026893033.1, forward strand.
TGCTTTTCCTGTATGAAAGTGAGCAGTGAAAGCAACGGTGGATGCACCAATGTAAAGGGGATTGTGTGCTGAACAGGTCCAGCACCAGCTTTCAATCCTTGCTCTTCTGCTGTGGGAGCAGATGCCAAACGTTCGTGCTGTACTCACTGTGCTGCTGGGCAGCTGAGAGACACCACCTGAGAATTTGGATTCAAATGGACTTTTAGGTATGAAACCGAGGAGAGACTGCAATGATGGTGACCCCGTTGCAAAGCTGCTTGTGTGCTGAAGAGACACAGCACTAGCTTTCCCTGCTGGTCCTTCTGCCGTGTGAGCAGATGCCACTGTTCATTCTGTGCTGAGTTGCTGCCAGCAGGGAGCAGGCTCTGGACTGATTCCATTCAAATGCTTTTCCTGTATGAGTGTTAGCAGTGAAAGCAACGATGGAGGCACCAATGTAAAGGTGATTGTGTGCTGAACAGGTCCAGCACCAGCTTTCAATCCTGGCTCTTCTGCTGTGGGAGCAGATGCCAAACGTTCGTGCTGTACTCACTGTGCTGCTGGGCAGCTGAGAGAGACCACCTGAGAATTTGGATTCAAATGGACTTTTAGGTATGAAACCGAGGAGAGACTGCAATGATGGTGACCCCGTTGCAAAGCTGCTTGTGTGCTGAAGAGGCCCAGCACTAGCTTTCCCTGATGATCCTTCTCCCGTGTGAGCAGATGCCACTGTACATTCTGTGCTGACTGTGTTCCTGCGCAGCAGAGAGCTGTCTCTGGACTGATTCCATTCAAATGCTTTTCCTGTATGAAAGTGAGCAGTGAAAGCAACGATGGATGCACCAATGTAAAGGGGATTGTGTGCTGAACAGGTCCAGCACCAGCTTTCAATCCTGGCTCTTCTGCTGTGGGAGCAGAGGCCAAACGTTCGTGCTGTACTCACTGTGCTGCTGGGCAGCTGAGAGACACCACCTGAGAATTTGTATTCAAATGGACTTTTAGGTAGGAAACCGAGGAGAGACTGCAATGATGGTGACCCCGTTGCAAAGCTGCTTGTTTGCTGAAGAAGCAGAGCACTAGCTTTCCCTGCTGGTCCTTCTGCCGTGTGAGCAGATGCCACTGTTCATTCTGTGCTGACAGTGTTGCTGCGCAGCAGAGAGCAGGCTCTGGACTGATTCCATTCAAATGCTATTCCTATATGAAAGTGAGCAGTGAAAGCAACGATGGATGCACCAATGTAAAGGGGATTGTGTGCTGAACAGGTCCAGCACCAGCTTTCAATCCTGGCTCTTATGCTATGGGAGCAGAGGCCAAACGTTCGTGCTGTCCTCACTGTGCTGCTGGGCAGCTGAGACCACCTGAGAATTTGTATTCAAATGGACTTTTAGGTATGAAACCGAGGAGAGACTGCAATGATGGTGACCCCGTTGCAAAGCTGCTTGTGTGCTGAAGAAGCCCAGCTCTAGCTTTCCCTGCTGGTCCTTCTGCTGTGTTAGCAGAGTCCACTGTTCATTCTGTGCTGACTGTGTTGCCTCGCAGCACAGAGCAGGCTCTGGACTGATTCCATTCAAATGCTTTTCCTGTATGAAAGTGAGCAGTGAAAGCAACGATGGAGGCACCAATGTAAAGGGGATTGTGTGCTGAACAGGTCCAGCACCAGCTTTCAATCCTGGCTCTTCTGCTGTGGGAGCAGAGGCCAAACGTTCGTGCTGTACTCACTGTGCTGCTGGGCAGCTGAGAGACACCACCTGAGAATTTGGATTCAAATGGACTTTTAGGTATGAAACCGAGGAGAGACTGCAGTGATGGTGACCCCGTTGCAAAGCTGCTTGTGTGCTGAAGAGGCCCAGCACTAGCTTTCCCTGATGATCCTTCTGCCGTGTGAGCAGATGCCACTGTTCATTCTGTGCTGTGTTGCTGCACAGCAGAGAGAAGGCTCTGGACTGATTCTATTCAAATGCTTTTCCTGTATGAATGTGAGCAGTGAAAGCAACGATGGAGGCACCAATGTAAAGGTGATTGTGTGCTGAACAGGTCCACCCCCAGCTTTCAATCCTGGCTCTTCTGCTGTGGGAGCAGAGGCCAAACGTTCGTGCTGTACTCACTGTGCTGCTGGGCAGCTGAGAGAGACCACCTGAGAATTTGGATTCAAATGGACTTTTAGGTATGAAACCGAGGAGAGACTGCAATGATGGTGACCCCGTTGCAAAGCTGCTTGTGTGCTGAAGAAGCCCAGCACCAGCTTTCCCTGCTGATCCTTCTGCTGTGTTAGCAGAGTCCACTGTTCATTCTGTGCTGACTGTGTTGCTGCCAGCAGAGAGCAGGCTCTGGACTGATTCCATTCAAATGCTTTTCCTGTATGAAAGTGAGCAGTGAAAGCAACGATGGATGCACCAATGTAAAGGGGATTGTGTGCTGAACAGGTCCAGCAGCAACTTTCAATCCTGGCTCTTCTGCTGTGGGAGCAGAGGCCAAACGTTCGTGCTGTACTCACTGTGCTGCTGGGGAGCTGAGAGAGACCACCTGAGAATTTGGATTCAAATGGACTTTTCGGTATGAAACCGAGGAGAGACTGCAATGATGGTGACCCCGTTGCAAAGCTGCTTGTGTGCTGAAGAGGCCCAGCACTAGCTTTCCCTGATGATCCTTCTGCCGTGTGAGCAGATGCCACTGTTCATTCTGTGCTGACTGTGTTGCTGCCAGCAGAGAGCAGGCTCTGGACTGATTCCATTCAAATGCTTTTCCCGTGTGAGTGTTAGCAGTGAAAGCAACGATGGAGGCACCAATGTAAAGGTGATTGTGTGCTGAACAGGTCCAGCACCAGCTTTCAATCCTGGCTCTTCTGCTGTGGGAGCAGAGGCCAAACGTTCGTTGTCTGCTCACTGTGCTGCTGGGCAGCTGAGAGAGACCACCTGAGAATTTGGATTCAAATGGACTTTTAGGTATGAAACCGAGGAGAGACTGCAATGATGGTGACCCCGTTGCAAAGCTGCTTGTGTGCTGAAGAAGCCCAGCACTAGCTTTCCCTGCTGGTCCTTCTGCTGTGTTAGCAGAGTCCACTGTTCATTCTGTGCTGACTGTGTTGCTGCGCAGCAGAGAGCAGGCTCTGGACTGATTCCATTCAAATGCTTTTCCTGTATGAGTGTTAGCAGTGAAAGCAACGATGGAGGCACCAATGTACAGGTGTTTGTGTGCTGAACAGGTCCAGCACCAGCTTTCAATCCTTGCTCTTCTGCTGTGGGAGAAGATGCCAAACGTTCGTGCTGTACTCACTGTGCTGCTGGGCAGCTGAGAGAGACAACCTGAGAATTTGGATTCTAATGGACTTTTAGGTATGAAACCGAGGAGAGACTGCAATGATGGTGACCCCGTTGCAAAGCTGCTTGTGTGCTGAAGAGACACAGCCCTAGCTTTCCCTGCTGCTCCTTCTGCCGTGTGAGCAGATGCCACTGTTCATTCTGTGCTGACTGTGTTCCTGCGCAGCAGAGGGCAGCCTCGGGACTGATTCCATTCAAATGCTTTTCCTGTATGAAAGTGAGCAGTGAAAGCAACGGTGGATGCACCAATGTAAAGGGGATTGTGTGCTGAACAGGTCCAGCACCAGCTTTCAATCCTCGCTCTTCTGCTGTGGGAGGAGAGGCCAAACGTTCGTGCTGTACTCACTGTGCTGCTGGGCAGCTGAGAGACACCACCTGAGAATTTGGATTCAAATGGACTTTTAGGTATGAAACCGAGGAGAGACTGCAATGATGGTGACCCCGTTGCAAAGCTGCTTGTGTGCTGAAGAGACACAGCACTAGCTTTCCCTGCTGGTCCTTCTGCCGTGTGAGCAGATGCCACTGTTCATTCTGTGCTGAGTTGCTGCCAGCAGGGAGCAGGCTCTGGACTGATTCCATTCAAATGCTTTTCCTGTATGAGTGTTAGCAGTGAAAGCAACGATGGAGGCACCAATGTAAAGGTGATTGTGTGCTGAACAGGTCCAGCACCAGCTTTCAATCCTGGCTCTTCTGCTGTGGGAGCAGATGCCAAACGTTCGTGCTGTACTCACTGTGCTGCTGGGCAGCTGAGAGAGACCACCTGAGAATTTGGATTCAAATGGACTTTTAGGTATGAAACCGAGGAGAGACTGCAATGATGGTGACCCCGTTGCAAAGCTGCTTGTGTGCTGAAGAGGCCCAGCACTAGCTTTCCCTGATGATCCTTCTCCCGTGTGAGCAGATGCCACTGTACATTCTGTGCTGACTGTGTTCCTGCGCAGCAGAGAGCTGTCTCTGGACTGATTCCATTCAAATGCTTTTCCTGTATGAAAGTGAGCAGTGAAAGCAACGATGGATGCACCAATGTAAAGGGGATTGTGTGCTGAACAGGTCCAGCACCAGCTTTCAATCCTGGCTCTTCTGCTGTGGGAGCAGAGGCCAAACGTTCGTGCTGTACTCACTGTGCTGCTGGGCAGCTGAGAGACACCACCTGAGAATTTGTATTCAAATGGACTTTTAGGTAGGAAACCGAGGAGAGACTGCAATGATGGTGACCCCGTTGCAAAGCTGCTTGTTTGCTGAAGAAGCAGAGCACTAGCTTTCCCTGCTGGTCCTTCTGCCGTGTGAGCAGATGCCACTGTTCATTCTGTGCTGACAGTGTTGCTGCGCAGCAGAGAGCAGGCTCTGGACTGATTCCATTCAAATGCTATTCCTATATGAAAGTGAGCAGTGAAAGCAACGATGGATGCACCAATGTAAAGGGGATTGTGTGCTGAACAGGTCCAGCACCAGCTTTCAATCCTGGCTCTTATGCTATGGGAGCAGAGGCCAAACGTTCGTGCTGTCCTCACTGTGCTGCTGGGCAGCTGAGACCACCTGAGAATTTGTATTCAAATGGACTTTTAGGTATGAAACCGAGGAGAGACTGCAATGATGGTGACCCCGTTGCAAAGCTGCTTGTGTGCTGAAGAAGCCCAGCTCTAGCTTTCCCTGCTGGTCCTTCTGCTGTGTTAGCAGAGTCCACTGTTCATTCTGTGCTGACTGTGTTGCCTCGCAGCACAGAGCAGGCTCTGGACTGATTCCATTCAAATGCTTTTCCTGTATGAAAGTGAGCAGTGAAAGCAACGATGGAGGCACCAATGTAAAGGGGATTGTGTGCTGAACAGGTCCAGCACCAGCTTTCAATCCTGGCTCTTCTGCTGTGGGAGCAGAGGCCAAACGTTCGTGCTGTACTCACTGTGCTGCTGGGCAGCTGAGAGACACCACCTGAGAATTTGGATTCAAATGGACTTTTAGGTATGAAACCGAGGAGAGACTGCAGTGATGGTGACCCCGTTGCAAAGCTGCTTGTGTGCTGAAGAGGCCCAGCACTAGCTTTCCCTGATGATCCTTCTGCCGTGTGAGCAGATGCCACTGTTCATTCTGTGCTGTGTTGCTGCACAGCAGAGAGAAGGCTCTGGACTGATTCTATTCAAATGCTTTTCCTGTATGAATGTGAGCAGTGAAAGCAACGATGGAGGCACCAATGTAAAGGTGATTGTGTGCTGAACAGGTCCACCCCCAGCTTTCAATCCTGGCTCTTCTGCTGTGGGAGCAGAGGCCAAACGTTCGTGCTGTACTCACTGTGCTGCTGGGCAGCTGAGAGAGACCACCTGAGAATTTGGATTCAAATGGACTTTTAGGTATGAAACCGAGGAGAGACTGCAATGATGGTGACCCCGTTGCAAAGCTGCTTGTGTGCTGAAGAAGCCCAGCACCAGCTTTCCCTGCTGATCCTTCTGCTGTGTTAGCAGAGTCCACTGTTCATTCTGTGCTGACTGTGTTCCTGCGCAGCAGAGAGCAGGCTCTGGACTGATTCCATTCAAATGCTTTTCCTGTATGAAAGTGAGCAGTGAAAGCAACGATGGATGCACCAATGTAAAGGGGATTGTGTGCTGAACAGGTCCAGCAGCAACTTTCAATCCTGGCTCTTCTGCTCTGGGAGCAGAGGCCAAACGTTTGTGCTGTACTCACTGTGCTGCTGGGGAGCTGAGAGAGACCACCTGAGAATTTGGATTCAAATGGACTTTTCGGTATGAAACCGAGGAGAGACTGCAATGATGGTGACCCCGTTGCAAAGCTGCTTGTGTGCTGAAGAGGCCCAGCACTAGCTTTCCCTGATGATCCTTCTGCCGTGTGAGCAGATGCCACTGTTCATTCTGTGCTGACTGTGTTGCTGCCAGCAGAGAGCAGGCTCTGGACTGATTCCATTCAAATGCTTTTCCCGTGTGAGTGTTAGCAGTGAAAGCAACGATGGAGGCACCAATGTAAAGGTGATTGTGTGCTGAACAGGTCCAGCACCAGCTTTCAATCCTGGCTCTTCTGCTGTGGGAGCAGAGGCCAAACGTTCGTTGTCTGCTCACTGTGCTGCTGGGCAGCTGAGAGAGACAACCTGAGAATTTGGATTCAAATGGACTTTTAGGTATGAAACCGAGGAGAGACTGCAATGATGGTGACCCCGTTGCAAAGCTGCTTGTGTGCTGAAGAAGCCCAGCACTAGCTTTCCCTGCTGGTCCTTCTGCTGTGTTAGCAGAGTCCACTGTTCATTCTGTGCTGACTGTGTTGCTGCGCAGCAGAGAGCAGGCTCTGGACTGATTCCATTCAAATGCTTTTCCTGCATGAAAGTGGGCAGTGAAAGCAACGATGGATGCACTAATGTAAAGGGGATTGAGTGCTGAACAGGTCCAGCACCAGCTTTCAATCCTGGCTCTTCTGCTGTGGGAGCAGAGGCCGAACGTTCGTGCTGTACTCACTGTGCTGCTGGGGAGCTGAGAGAGACCACCTGAGAATTTGGATTCAAATGGACTTTAAGGAATGAAACCGAGGAGAGACTGCAATATTGGTGACCCCGTTGCAAAGCTGCTTGTGTGCTGAAGAGACACAGCACTAGCTTTCCCTGCTGGTCCCTCTGCTGTGTGAGCAGATGTCACTGTTCATTCTGTGCTGTGTTGCTGCCAGCAGAGAGCAGGCTCTGGACTGATTCCATTCTAATGCTTTTCCTGTATGAAAGTGAGCAGTGAAAGCAACGATGGAGGCACCAATGTAAAGGGGATTGTGTGCTGAACAGGTCCAGCACCAGCTTTCAATCCTGGCTCTTCTGCTGTGGGAGCAGATGCCAAACGTTCGTGCTGTACTCACTGTGCTGCTGGGCAGCTGAGAGAGACCACCTGAGAATTTGGATTCAAATGGACTTTTAGGTATGAAACCGAGGAGAGACTGCAATGATGGTGACCCCGTTGCAAAGCTGCTTGTGTGCTGAAGAAGCAGAGCACTAGCTTTCCCTGCTGCTCCTTCTGCCGTGTGAGCAGATGCCACTGTTCATTCTGTGCTGACTGTGTTCCTGCGCAGCAGGGAGCAGGCTCTGGACTGATTCCATTCTAATGCTTTTCCTGTATGAAAGTGAGCAGTGAAAGCAACGATGGAGGCACCAATGTAAAGGGGATTGTGTGCTGAACAGGTCCAGCACCAGCTTTCAATCCTGGCTCTTCTGCTGTGGGAGCAGAGGCCAAACGTTCGTGCTGTACTCACTGTGCTGCTGGGCAGCTGAGAGAGACCACCTGAGAATTTGGATTCAAATGGACTTTTAGGTATGAAACCGAGGAGAGACTGCAATGATGGTGACCCCGTTGCAAAGCTGCTTGTGTGCTGAAGAGACACAGCACTAGCTTTCTCTGATGATCCTTCTGACATGTGAGCAGATGCCACTGTTCATTCTGTGCTGACTGTCTTGCTGCGCAGCAGAGAGCAACCTCTGGACTGATTCCATTCAAATGCTTTTCCTGTATGAAAGTGAGCAGTGAAAGCAACGATGGAGGCACCAATGTAAAGGTGATTGTGTCCTAAAAAGGTCCAGCACCAGCTTTCAATCCTGGCTCTTCTGCTGTGGGAGCAGAGGCCAAACGTTCGTGCTGTACTAACTGTGCTGCTGGGCAGCTGAGAGAGACCACCTGAGAATTTGGATTCAAATGGACTTTTAGGTATGAAACCGAGGAGAGACTGCAATGATGGTGACCCCGTTGCAAAGCTGCTTGTGTGCTGAAGAGACACAGCCCTAGCTTTCCCTGCTGGTCCTTCTGCCGTGTGAGCAGATGCCACTGTTCATTCTGTGCTGACTGTGTTGCTGCGCAGCAGAGAGCAGGCTCTGCACTGATTCCATTCAAATGCTTTTCCTGTATGAAAGTGAGCAGTGAAAGCAACGATGGAGGCACCAATGTAAAGGGGATTGTGTGCTGAACAGGTCCAGCACCAGCTTTCAATCCTGGCTCTTCTGCTGTGGGAGCAGAGGCCAAACGTTCGTGCTGTACTCACTGTGCTGCTGGGCAGCTGAGCGACACCACCTGAGAATTTGGATTCAAATGGACTTTTAGGTATGAAACCGAGGAGACACTGCAATGATGGTGACCCCGTTGCAAAGCTGCTTGTGTGCTGAAGAAGCCCAGCACTAGCTTTCCCTGCTGGTCCTTCTGCTGTGCGAGCAGAATCCACTGTTCATTCTGTGCTGACTGTGTTGCTGCGCAGCCGAGAGCAGTCTCTGGACTGATTCTATTCAAATGCTTTTCCTATATGAAAGTGAGCAGTGAAAGCAACGATGGATGCACCAATGTAAAGGTGATTTTGTGCTGAACAGTTCCAGCACCAGCTTTCTACCCTGGCTCTTCTGCTGTGGGAGCAGACGCCAAACGTTCGTTCTGTACTCACTGTGCTGCTGGGCAGCTGAGAGAGACCACCTGAGAATTTGGATTCAAATGGACTTTTAGGTAGGAAACCGAGGAGGGACTGCAATGATGGTGACCCCGTTGAAAAGCTGCTTGCATGCTGAAGTGACACAGCACTAGCTTTCCCTGCTGGTCCTTCTGCCGTGTGAGCAGATGCCACTGTTCATTCTGTGCTGACTGTGTTGCTGCGCAGCAGAGAGCAGGCTCTGGACTGATTCCATTCAAATGCTTTTCCTGTATGAAAGTGAGCAGTGAAAGCAACGATGGAGGCACCAATGTAAAGGGGATTGTGTGCTGAACAGGTCCAGCACCAGCTTTCAATCCTCGCTCTTCTGCTGTGGGAGCAGATGCCAAACGTTCCTGCTGTACTCACTGTGCTGCTGGGCAGCTGAGACCACCTGAGAATTTGGATTCAAATGGACTTTTAGGTATGAAACCAAGGAGAGACTGCAATGATGGTAACCCCGTTGCAAAGCTGCTTGTGTGCTGAAGAGACACAGCCCTAGCTTTCCCTGCTGGTCCTTCTGCCGTGTGAGCAGATGCCACTGTTCATTCTGTGCTGTGTTGCTGCCAGCAGGGAGCAGGCTCTGGACTGATTCTATTCAAACGCTTTTCCTGTATGAAAGTGAGCAGTGAAAGCAACGATGGAGGCACCAATGTAAAGGTGATTGTGTGCTGAACAGGTCCAGCACCAGCTTTCAATCCTTGATCTTCTGCTGTGGGAGCAGATGCCAAACGTTCGTGCTGTACTCACTGTGCTGCTGGGCAGCTGAGACCACCTGAGAATTTGGATTCAAATGGACTTTTAGGTATGAAACCGAGGAGACACTGCAATGATGGTGACCCCGTTGCAAAGCTGCTTGTGTGCTGAAGAAGCCCAGCACTAGCTTTCCCTGCTGGTCCTTCTGCTGTGCGAGCAGAATCCACTGTTCATTCTGTGCTGACTGTGTTGCTGCGCAGCCGAGAGCAGGCTCTGGACTGATTCTATTCAAATGCTTTTCCTATATGAAAGTGAGCAGTGAAAGCAACGATGGATGCACCAATGTAAAGGTGATTTTGTGCTGAACAGGTCCAGCACCAGCTTTCTATCCTGGATCTTCTGCTGTGGGAGCAGACGCCAAACGTTCGTTCTGTACTCACTGTGCTGCTGGGCAGCTGAGAGAGACCACCTGAGAATTTGGATTCAAATGGACTTTTAGGTAGGAAACCGAGGAGGGACTGCAATGATGGTGACCCCGTTGAAAAGCTGCTTGCATGCTGAAGTGACACAGCACTAGCTTTCCCTGCTGGTCCTTCTGCCGTGTGAGCAGATGCCACTGTTCATTCTGTGCTGACTGTGTTGCTGCGCAGCAGAGAGCAGTCTCTGGACTGATTCCATTCAAATGCTTTTCCTGTATGAAAGTGAGCAGTGAAAGCAACGATGGATGCACCAATGTAAAGGTGATTGTGTGCTGAACAGGTCCAGCACCAGCTTTCAATCCTGGCTCTTCTGCTGTGGGAGCAGAGGCCAAACGTTCGTGCTGTACTAACTGTGCTGCTGGGCAGCTGAGCGACACCACCTGAGAATTCGGTTTCAAATGGACTTTTAGGTTTGAACCCGAGGAGACACTGCAATGATGGTGACCCCGTTGCAAAGCTGCTTGTGTGTTGAAGAGAGCACAAACTTTCCCTGCTGGTCCTTCTGACGTGTGAGCAGATGCCACTGTTCATTCTGTGCTGTGTTGCTGCCAGCAGGGAGCAGGCTCTGGACTGATTCTATTCAAATGCTTTTCCTGTATGAAAGTGAGCAGTGAAAGCAACGATGGAGGCACCAATGTAAAGGGGATTGTGTGCTGAACAGGTCCAGCACCAGCTTTCAATCCTGGCTCTTCTGCTGTGGGAGCAGAGGACAAACGTTCGTGCTGTACTCACTGTGCTGCTGGGCAGCTGAGCGACTCCACCTGAGAATTCGGATTCAAATGGACTTTTAGGCATGAAGCCGAGGAGAGACTGCAGTGATGGTGACCCCGTTGCAAAGCTGCTTGTGTGCTGAAGAAGCAGAGCACTAGCTTTCCCTGCTGCTCCTTCTGCCGTGTGAGCAGATGCCACTGTTCATTCTGTGCTGACTGTGTTGCTGCGCAGCAGAGAGCAGCCTCTGGACTGATTCCATTCAAATGCTTTTCCTGTATGAAAGTGAGCAGTGAAAGCAACGATGGATGCACCAAGGTAAAGGTGATTGTGTGCTGAACAGGTCCAGCACCAGCTTTCAATCCTGGCTCTTCTGCTGTGGGAGCAGATGCCAAACGTTCGTGCTGTACTAACTGTGCTGCTGGGCAGCTGAGAGACTCCACCTGAGAATTTGGATTCAAATGGACTTTTAGGTATGAAACCGAGGAGAGACTGCAATGATGGTGACCCCGTTGCAAAGCTGCTTGTGTGCTGAAGAGACGCAGCACTAGTTTTCCCTGCTGGTCCTTCTGCCGTGTGAGCAGATGCCACTGTTCATTCTGTGCTGTGTTGCTGCCAGCAGGGAGCAGGCTCTGGACTTATTCTATTCAAATGCTTTTCCTGTATGAGTGTTAGCAGTGAAAGCAACGATGGAGGCACCAATGTAAAGGTGATTGTGTGCTGAACAGGTCCAGCACCAGCTTTCAATCCTTGCTCTTCTGCTGTGGGAGCAGATGCCAAACGTTCGTGCTGTAGTCACTGTGCTGCTGGGCAGCTGAGACCACCTGAGAATTTGGATTCAAATGGACTTTTAGGTATGAAACCGAGGAGAGACTGCAATGATGGTGACCCCGTTGCGAAGCTGCTTGTGTGCTGAAGAAGCAGAGCACTAGCTTTCCCTGCTGGTCTTTCTGCCGTGTGAGCAGATGCCACTGTTCATTCTGTGCTGACTGTGTTCCTGCGCAGCAGAGAGCAGGCTCTAGACTGATTCCATTCAAATGCTTTTCCTGTATGAAAGTGAGCAGTGAAAGCAACGATGGAGGCACCAATGTAAAGGGGATTGTCTGCTGAACAGGTCCAGCACCAGCTTTCAATCCTGGCTCTTCTGCTGTGGGAGCAGAGGCCAAACGTTCGTGCTGTACTAACTGTGCTGCTGTACAGCTGAGAGACACCACCTGAGAATTTGGATTCAAATGGACTTTTAGGTAGGAAACCGAGGAGAGACTGCAGTGATGGTGACCCCGTTGCAAAGCTGCTTGTGTGCTGAAGAAGCAGAGCACTAGCTTTCCCTGCTGGTCCTTCTGCCGTGTGAGCAGATGCCACTGTTCATTCTGTGCTGACTGTGTTGCTGCGCAGCAGAGGGCAGCCTCTGGACTGATTCTATTCAAATGCTTTTCCTGTATGAAAGTGAGCAGTGAAAGCAACGATGGAGGCACCAATGTAAAGGTGATTGTGTGCTGAACAGGTCCAGCACCAGCTTTCAATCCTGGCTCTTCTGCTGTGGGAGCAGAGGCCAAACGTTCGTGCTGTACTAACTGTGCTGCTGAGCAGCTGAGAGACACCACCTGAGAATTTGGATTCAAATGGACTTTTAGGTATGAAACCGAGGAGAGACTGCAATGATGGTGACCCCGTTGCAAAGCTGCTTGTGTGCTGAAGAGACACAGCCCTAGCTTTCCCTGCTGGTCCTTCTGCCGTGTGAGCAGATGCCACTGTTCATTCTGTGCTGACTTTGTTGCTGCGCAGCAGAGAGCAGGCTCTGCACTGATTCCATTCAAATGCTTTTCCTGTATGAAAGTGAGCAGTGAAAGCAACGATGGAGGCACCAATGTAAAGGGGATTGTGTGCTGAACAGGTCCAGCACCAGCTTTCAATCCTGGCTCTTCTGCTGTGGGAGCAGAGGCCAAACGTTCGTGCTGTACTCACTGTGCTGCTGGGCAGCTGAGCGACACCACCTGAGAATTTGTATTCAAATGGACTTTTAGGTATGAAGCCGAGGAGAGACTGCAATGATGGTGACCCCGTTGCAAAGCTGCTTGTGTGCTGAAGAAGCAGAGCACTAGCTTTCCCTGCTGGTCCTTCTGCCGTGTGAGCAGATGCCACTGTTCATTCTGTGCTGACTGTGTTCCTGCGCAGCAGAGAGCAGGCTCTGGACTGATTCCATTCAAATGCTTTTCCTGTATGAAAGTGAGCAGTGAAAGCAACGATGGATGCACCAATGTAAAGGGGATTGTGTGCTGAACAGGTCCAGCACCAGCTTTCAATCCTGGCTCTTCTGCTGTGGGAGCAGAGGCCAAACGTTCGTGCTGTACTAACTGTGCTGCTGGGCAGCTGAGAGACACCACCTGAGAATTTGGATTCAAATGGACTTTTAGGTAGGAATCAAGGAGAGACTGCAATGATGGTGACCCCGTTGCAAAGCTGCTTGTGTGCTGAAGAGACACAGCACTAGCTTTCCCTGCTGGTCCTTCTGCCGTGTGAGCAGATGCCACTGTTCATTCTGTGCTGTATTGCTGCCAGCAGGGAGCAGGCTCTGGACTGATTCTATTCAAATGCTTTTCCTGTATGAGTGTTAGCAGTGAAAGCAACGATGGAGGAACCAATGTAAAGGTGATTGTGTGCTGAACAGGTCCAGCACCAGCTTTCAATCCTTGATCTTCTGCTGTGGGAGCAGATGCCAAACGTTCGTGCTGTACTAACTGTGCTGCTGGGCAGCTGAGACCACCTGAGAATTTGGATTCAAATGGACTTTTAGATATGAAACCGAGGAGACACTGCAATGATGGTGACCCCGTTGCAAAGCTGCTTGTGTGCTGAAGAAGCCCAGCACTAGCTTTCCCTGCTGGTCCTTCTGCTGTGCGAGCAGAATCCACTGTTCATTCTGTGCTGACTGTGTTGCTGCGCAGCCGAGAGCAGGCTCTGGACTGATTCTATTCAAATGCTTTTCCTATATGAAAGTGAGCAGTGAAAGCAACGATGGATGCACCAATGTAAAGGTGATTTTGTGCTGAACAGGTCCAGCACCAGCTTTCTATCCTGGCTCTTCTGCTGTGGGAGCAGACGCCAAACGTTCGTTCTGTACTCACTGTGCTGCTGGGCAGCTGAGAGAGACCACCTGAGAATTTGGATTCAAATGGACTTTTAGGTAAGAAACCGAGGAGGGACTGCAATGATGGTGACCCCGTTGAAAAGCTGCTTGCATGCTGAAGTGACACAGCACTAGCTTTCCCTGCTGGTCCTTCTGCCGTGTGAGCAGATGCCACTGTTCATTCTGTGCTGACTGTGTTGCTGTGCAGCAGAGAGCAGGCTCTGGACTGATTCCATTCAAATGCTTTTCTGTATGAAAGTGAGCAGTGAAAGCACCGATGGAGGCACCAATGTAAAGGTGATTGTGTGCTGAACAGGTCCAGAACCAGCTTTCAATCCTTGCTCTTCTGCTGTGGGAGCAGATGCCAAACGTTCGTGCTGTACTCACTGTGCTGCTGGGCAGCTGAGAGAGACCACCTGAGAATTTGGATTCAAATGGACTTTTAGGTATGAAACCGAGGAGAGACTGCAATGATGGTGACCCCGTTGCAAAGCTGCTTGTGTGCTGAAGAGACACAGCCCTAGCTTTCCCTGCTGGTCCTTCTGCCGTGTGAGCAGATGCCACTGTTCATTCTGTGCTGACTGTGTTGCTGCGCAGCAGAGAGCAGTCTCTGGACTGATTCCATTCAAATGCTTTTCCTGTATGAAAGTGAGCAGTGAAAGCAACGATGGATGCACCAATGTAAAGGTGATTGTGTGCTGAACAGGTCCAGCACCAGCTTTCAATCCTGGCTCTTCTGCTGTGGGAGCAGAGGCCAAACGTTCATGCTGTACTAACTGTGCAGCTGGGCAGCTGAGAGACACCACCTGAGAATTTGGATTCAAATGGACTTTTAGGTATGAAACCGAGGAGAGACTGCAATGATGGTGACACCGTTGCAAAGCTGCTTGTGTGCTGAAGAGACACAGCACTAGCTTTCCCTGCTGGTCCTTCTGCCGTGTGAGCAGATGCCACTGTTCATTCTGTGCTGACTGTGTTCCTGCGCAGCAGAGAGCAGGCTCTGGACTGATTCCATTCAAATGCTTTTCCTGTATGAGTGTTAGCAGTGAAAGCAACGATGGAGGCACCAATGTAAAGGTGATTGTGTGCTGAACAGGTCCAGCACCAGCTTTCAATCCTGGCTCTTCTGCTGTGGGAGCAGAGGCCAAACGTTCGTGCTGTACTCACTGTGCTGCTGGGCAGCTGAGAGAGACCACCTGAGAATTTGGATTCAAATGGACTTTTAGGTATGAAACCGAGGAGAGACTGCAATGATGGTGACCCCGTTGCAAAGCTGCTTGTGTGCTGAAGAGACACAGCACTAGCTTTCCCTGCTGGTCCTTCTGCCGTGTGAGCAGATGCCACTGTTCATTCTGTGCTGACTGTGTTCCTGCCAGCAGAGAGCAGGCTCTGGACGGATTCCATTCAAATGGTTTTCCTGTATGAAAGTGAGCAGTGAAAGCAACGATGGAGGCACCAATGTAAAGGGGATTGTGATCTGAACAGGTCCAGCACCAGCTTTCAATCCTGGCTCTTCTGCTGTGGGAGCAGAGGCCAAACGTTCGTGCTGTACTAAGTGTGCTGCTGGGCAGCTGAGAGACACCACCTGAGAATTTGGATACAAATGGACTTTTAGGTATGAACCCGAGGAGAGACTGCAATGATGGTGACCCCGTTGCAAAGCTGCTTGTGTGTTGAAGAGAGCACAAGCTTTCCCTGCTGGTCCTTCTGACGTGTGAGCAGATGCCACTGTTCATTCTGTGCTGTGTTGCTGCCAGCAGGGAGCAGGCTCTGGACTGATTCTATTCAAATGCTTTTCCTGTATGAATGTGAGCAGTGAAAGCAACGATGGAGGCACCAATGTAAAGGGGATTGTGTGCTGAACAGGTCCAGCACCAGCTTTCAATCCTTGCTCTTCTGCTGTGGGAGCAGATGCCAAACGTTCGTGCTGTACTCACTGTGCTGCTGGGCAGCTGAGACCACTTGAGAATTTGGATTCAAATGGACTTTTAGGTATGAACCCGAGGAGAGATTTCAATGATGGTGACCCCGTTGCAAAGCTGCTTGTGTGCTGAAGAAGCAGAGCACTAGCTTTCCATGCTGCTCCTTCTGCCGTGTGAGCAGATGCCACTGTTCATTCTGTGCTGACTGTGTTCCTGCGCAGCAGAGAGCAGGCTCTGGACTGATTCCATTCAAATGCTTTTCCTGTATGAAAGTGAGCAGTGAAAGCAACGATGGATGCACCAATGTAAAGGAGATTGTGTGCTGAACAGGTCCAGCACCAGCTTTCAATCCTGGCTCTTCTGCTCTGGGAGCAGAGGCCAAACGTTCGTGCTGTACTAACTGTGCTGCTGGGCAGCTGAGAGACACCACCTGAGAATTTGGATTCAAATGGACTTTTAGGTATGAAGCCGAGGAGAGACTGCAATGATGGTGACCCCGTTGCAAAGCTGGTTGTGTGCTGAAGAAGCAGAGCACTAGCTTTCCCTGCTGGTCCTTCTGCCGTGTGAGCAGATGCCACTGTTCATTCTGTGCTGTGTTGCTGCCAGCAGGGTGCAGGCTCTGGACTGATTCTATTCAAATGCTTTTCCTGTGCGAGTGTTAGCAGTGAAAGCAACGATGGATGCACCAATGTAAAGGGGATTGTGTGCTGAACAGGTCCAGCACCAGCTTTCAATCCTTGCTCTTCTGCTGTGGGAGCAGATGCCAAACGTTCGTGCTGTACTCACTGTGCTGCTGGGCAGCTGAGACCACTTGAGAATTTGGATTCAAATGGACTTTTAAGTATGAACGGGAGGAGAGACTTCAATGATGGTGACCCCGTTGCAAAGCTGCTTGTGTGCTGAAGAAGCAGAGCACTAGCTTTCCCTGCTGCTCCTTCTGCCGTGTGAGCAGATGCCACTGTTCATTCTGTGCTGTGTTGCTGCCAGCAGGGAGCAGGCTCTGGACTGATTCCATTCAAATGCTTTTCCTGTATGAAAGTGAGCAGTGAAAGCAACGATGGAGGCACCAATGTAAAGGGGATTGTGTGCTGAACAGGTCCAGCACCAGCTTTCAATCCTGGCTCTTCTGCTGTGGGAGCAGAGGCCAAACGTTCGTGCTGTACTAACTGTGCTGCTGGGCAGCTGAGAGACACCACCTGAGAATTTGGATTCAAATGGACTTTTAGGTAGGAAACCGAGGAGAGACTGCAATGATGGTGACCCCGTTGCAAAGCTGCTTGTGTGCTGAAGAGACACAACACTAGCTTTCCCTGCTGGTCCTTCTGCCGTGTGAGCAGATGCCACTGTTCATTCTGCGCTGTGTTGCTGCCAGCAGGGAGCAGGCTCTGGACTGATTCCATTCAAATGCTTTTCCTGTACGAGTGTTAGCAGTGAAAGCAACGATGGAGGCACCAATGTAAAGGGGATTGTGTGCTGAACAGGTCCAGCACCAGCTTTCAATCCTGGCTCTTCTGCTGTGGGAGCAGAGGCCAAACGTTCGTGCTGTACTCACTGTGCTGCTGGGCAGCTGAGCGACACCACCTGAGAATTCGGATTCAAATGGACTTTTAGGTATGAAGCCGAGGAGAGACTGCAATGATGGTGACCCCGTTGCAAAGCTGCTTGTGTGCTGAAGAAGCAGAGCACTAGCTTTCCCTGCTGCTCCTTCTGCCGTGTGAGCAGATGCCACTGTTCATTCTGTGCTGACTGTGTTGCTGCGCAGCAGAGAGCAGCCTCTGGACTGATTCCATTCAAATGCTTTTCCTGTATGAATGTGAGCAGTGAAAGCAACGATGGAGGCACCAATGTAAAGGGGATTGTGTGCTGAACAGGTCCAGCACCAGCTTTCAATCCTGGCTCTTCTGCTGTGGGAGCAGAGGCCAAACGTTCGTGCTGTACTCACTGTGCTGCTGGGCAGCTGAGAGACACCACCTGAGAATTTGGATTCAAATAGACTTTTAGGTATGAAGCCGAGGAGAGACTGCAATGATGGTGACCCCGTTGCAAAGCTTCTTGTGTGCTGAAGAGACACAGCACTAGCTTTCCCTGCTGGTCCTTCTGCCGTGTGAGCAGATGCCACTGTTCATTCTGTGCTGTGTTGCTGCCAGCAGGGAGCAGGCTCTGGACTGATTCCATTCAAATGCTTTTCCTGTATGAAAGTGAGCAGTGAAAGCAACGATGGAGGCACCAATGTAAAGGTGATTGTGTGCTGAACAGGTCCAGCACCAGCTTTCAATCCTGGCTCTTCTGCTGTGGGAGCAGAGGCCAAACGTTCGTGCTGTACTAACTGTGCTGCTGGGCAGCTGAGAGAGACCACCTGAGAATTTGGATTCAAATGGACTTTTAGGTATGAAACTGAGGAGAGACTGCAATGATGGTGACCCCGTTGCAAAGCTGCTTGTGTGCTGAAGAAGCAGAGCACTAGCTTTCCCTGCTGCTCCTTCTGCCGTGTGAGCAGATGCCACTGTTCATTCTGTGCTGACTGTGTTGCTGCGCAGCAGAGAGCAGGCTCTGCACTGATTCCATTCAAATGCTTTTCCTGTATGAAAGTGAGCAGTGAAAGCAACGATGGAGGTCCCAATGTAAAGGGGATTGTGTGCTGAACAGGTCCAGCACCAGCTTTCAATCCTGGCTCTTCTGCTGTGGGAGCAGAGGACAAATGTTCGTGCTGTACTCACTGTGCTGCTGGGCAGCTGAGCGACACCACCTGAGAATTCGGATTCAAATGGACTTTTAGGTATGAAGCCGAGGAGAGACTGCAATGATGGTGACCCCGTTGCAAAGCTGCTTGTGTGCTGAAGAAGCAGAGCACTAGCTTTCCCTGCTGCTCCTTCTGCCGTGTGAGCAGATGCCACTGTTCATTCTGTGCTGTGTTGCTGCCAGCAGGGAGCAGGCTCTGGACTGATTCTATTCAAATGCTTTTCCTGTATGAGTGTTAGCAGTGAAAGCAACGATGGAGGCACCAATGTAAAGGGGATTGTATGCTGAACAGGTCCAGCACCAGCTTTCAATCCTGGCTCTTCTGCTGTGGGAGCAGATGCCAAACGTTCGTGCTGTACTCACTGTGCTGCTGGGCAGCTGAGACCACCTGAGAATTTGTATTCAAATGTACTTTTAGGTATGAACCCGAGGAGAGACTGCAATGATGGTGACCCCGTTGCAAAGCTGCTTGTGTGCTGAAGAAGCAGAGCACTAGCTTTCCCTGCTGCTCCTTCTGCCGTGTGAGCAGATGCCACTGTTCATTCTGTGCTGACTGTGTTCCTGCACAGCAGAGAGCAGGCTCTGGACTGATTCCATTCAAATGCTTTTCCTGTATGAAAGTGAGCAGTGAAAGCAACGATGGAGGCACCAATGTAAAGGGGATTGTGTGCTGAACAGGTCCAGCACCAGCTTTCAATCCTGGCTCTTCTGCTGTGGGAGCAGAGGCCAAACGTTCGTGCTGTACTAACTGTCCTGCTGGGCAGCTGAGAGACATCACCTGAGAATTTGGATTCAAATGGACTTTTAGGTATGAAGCCGAGGAGAGACTGCAATGATGGTGACCCCGTTGCAAAGCTGCTTGTGTGCTGAAGAAGTAGGCCACTAGCTTTCCCTGCTGCTCCTTCTGCCGTGTGAGCAGATGCCACTGTTCACTCTGTGCTGACTGTGTTGCTGCGCAGCAGAGAGCAGTCTCTGGACTGATTCCATTCAAATGCTTTTCCTGTATGAAAGTGAGCAGTGAAAGCAACGATGGATGCACCAATGTAAAGGTGATTGTGTGCTGAACAGGTCCAGCACCAGCTTTCAATCCTGGCTCTTCTGCTGTGGGAGCAGAGGCCAAACGTTCGTGCTGTACTAACTGTGCTGCTGGGCAGCTGAGAGACACCACCTGAGAATTTGGATTCAAATGGACTTTTAGGTATGAAACCGAGGAGAGACTGCAATGATGGTAACCCCGTTGCAAAGCTGCTTGTGTGCTGAAGAGACACAACCCGAGCTTTCCCTGCTGGTCCTTCTGCCGTGTGAGCAGATGCCACTGTTCCTTCTGTGCTGTGTTGCTGCCAGCAGGGAGCAGGCTCTGGACTGATTCCATTCAAATGCTTTTCCTGTATGAAAGTGAGCAGTGAAAGCAACGATGGAGGCACCAATGTAAAGGGGATTGTGTGCTGAACAGGTCCAGCACCAGCTTTCAATCCTGGCTCTTCTGCTGTGGGAGCAGAGGCCAAACGTTCGTGCTGTACTAACTGTGCTGCTGGGCAGCTGAGAGACACCACCTGAGAATTTGGATTCAAATGGACTTTTAGGTAGGAAACCGAGGAGAGACTGCAATGATGGTGACCCCGTTGCAAAGCTGCTTGTGTGCTGAAGAGACACAGCACTAGCTTTCCCTGCTGGTCCTTCTGCCGTGTGAGCAGATGCCACTGTTCATTCTGCGCTGTGTTGCTGCCAGCAGGGAGCAGGCTCTGGACTGATTCCATTCAAATGCTTTTCCTGTACGAGTGTTAGCAGTGAAAGCAACGATGGAGGCACCAATGTAAAGGGGATTGTGTGCTGAACAGGTCCAGCACCAGCTTTCAATCCTGGCTCTTCTGCTGTGGGAGCAGAGGCCAAACGTTCGTGCTGTACTCACTGTGCTGCTGGGCAGCTGAGCGACACCACCTGAGAATTCGGATTCAAATGGACTTTTAGGTATGAACCCGAGGAGAGACTGCAATGATGGTGACCCCGTTGCAAAGCTGCTTGTGTGCTGAAGAAGCAGAGCACTAGCTTTCCCTGCTGCTCCTTCTGCCGTGTGAGCAGATGCCACTGTTCATTCTGTGCTGACTGTGTTGCTGCGCAGCAGAGAGCAGCCTCTGGACTGATTCCATTCAAATGCTTTTCCTGTATGAATGTGAGCAGTGAAAGCAACGATGGAGGCACCAATGTAAAGGTGATTGTGTGCTGAACAGGTCCAGCACCAGCTTTCAATCCTGGCTCTTCTGCTGTGGGAGCAGAGGCCAAACGTTCGTGCTGTACTAACTGTGCTGCTGGGCAGCTGAGAGACACCACCTGAGAATTTGGATTCAAATGGACTTTTAGGTATGAAACCGAGGAGAGACTGCAATGATGGTAACCCCGTTGCAAAGCTGCTTGTGTGCTGAAGAGACACAACCCGAGCTTTCCCTGCTGGTCCTTCTGCCGTGTGAGCAGATGCCACTGTTCCTTCTGTGCTGTGTTGCTGCCAGCAGGGAGCAGGCTCTGGACTGATTCCATTCAAATGCTTTTCCTGTATGAAAGTGAGCAGTGAAAGCAACGATGGAGGCACCAATGTAAAGGGGATTGTGTGCTGAACAGGTCCAGCACCAGCTTTCAATCCTGGCTCTTCTGCTGTGGGAGCAGAGGCCAAACGTTCGTGCTGTACTAACTGTGCTGCTGGGCAGCTGAGAGACACCACCTGAGAATTTGGATTCAAATGGACTTTTAGGTAGGAAACCGAGGAGAGACTGCAATGATGGTGACCCCGTTGCAAAGCTGCTTGTGTGCTGAAGAGACACAGCACTAGCTTTCCCTGCTGGTCCTTCTGCCGTGTGAGCAGATGCCACTGTTCATTCTGTGCTGTGTTGCTGCCAGCAGGGAGCAGGCTCTGGACTGATTCCATTCAAATGCTTTTCCTGTACGAGTGTTAGCAGTGAAAGCAACGATGGAGGCACCAATGTAAAGGGGATTGTGTGCTGAACAGGTCCAGCACCAGCTTTCAATCCTGGCTCTTCTGCTGTGGGAGCAGAGGCCAAACGTTCGTGCTGTACTCACTGTGCTGCTGGGCAGCTGAGCGACACCACCTGAGAATTCGGATTCAAATGGACTTTTAGGTATGAAGCCGAGGAGAGACTGCAATGATGGTGACCCCGTTGCAAAGCTGCTTGTGTGCTGAAGAAGCAGAGCACTAGCTTTCCCTGCTGCTCCTTCTGCCGTGTGAGCAGATGCCACTGTTCATTCTGTGCTGACTGTGTTGCTGCGCAGCAGAGAGCAGCCTCTGGACTGATTCCATTCAAATGCTTTTCCTGTATGAATGTGAGCAGTGAGAGCAACGATGGAGGCACCAATGTAAAGGGGATTGTGTGCTGAACAGGTCCAGCACCAGCTTTCAATCCTGGCTCTTCTGCTGTGGGAGCAGAGGCCAAACGTTCGTGCTGTACTCACTGTGCTGCTGGGCAGCTGAGAGACACCACCTGAGAGTTTGGATTCAAATGGACTTTTAGGTATGAAGCCGAGGAGAGACTGCAATGATGGTGACCCCGTTGCAAAGCTTCTTGTGTGCTGAAGAGACACAGCACTAGCTTTCCCTGCTGCTCCTTCTGCCGTGTGAGCAGATGCCACTGTTCCTTCTGTGCTGTGTTGCTGCCAGCAGGGAGCAGGCTCTGGACTGATTCCATTCAAATGCTTTTCCTGTATGAAAGTGAGCAGTGAAAGCAACGATGGAGGCACCAATGTAAAGGTGATTGTGTGCTGAACAGGTCCAGCACCAGCTTTCAATCCTGGCTCTTCTGCTGTGGGAGCAGAGGCCAAACGTTCGTGCTGTACTAACTGTGCTGCTGGGCAGCTGAGAGAGACCACCTGAGAATTTGGATTCAAATGGACTTTTAGGTATGAAACCGAGGAGAGACTGCAATGATGGTGACCCCGTTGCAAAGCTGCTTGTGTGCTGAAGAGACACAGCCCTAGCTTTCCCTGCTGGTCCTTCTGCCGTGTGAGCAGATGCCACTGTTCATTCTGTGCTGACTGTGTTGCTGCGCAGCAGAGAGCAGGCTCTGCACTGATTCCATTCAAATGCTTTTCCTGTATGAAAGTGAGCAGTGAAAGCAACGATGGAGGCACCAATGTAAAGGGGATTGTGTGCTGAACAGGTCCAGCACCAGCTTTCAATCCTGGCTCTTCTGCTGTGGGAGCAGAGGACAAACGTTCGTGCTGTACTCACTGTGCTGCTGGGCAGCTGAGCGACACCACCTGAGAATTCGGATTCAAATGGACTTTTAGGTATGAAGCCGAGGAGAGACTGCAATGATGGTGACCCCGTTGCAAAGCTGCTTGTGTGCTGAAGAAGCAGAGCACTAGCTTTCCCTGCTGCTCCTTCTGCCGTGTGAGCAGATGCCACTGTTCATTCTGTGCTGTGTTGCTGCCAGCAGGGAGCAGGCTCTGGACTGATTCTATTCAAATGCTTTTCCTGTATGAGTGTTAGCAGTGAAAGCAACGATGGAGGCACCAATGTAAAGGGGATTGTATGCTGAACAGGTCCAGCACCAGCTTTCAATCCTGGCTCTTCTGCTGTGGGAGCAGATGCCAAACGTTCGTGCTGTACTCACTGTGCTGCTGGGCAGCTGAGAGACACCACCTGAGAATTTGGATTCAAATGGACTTTTAGGTATGAAACCGAGGAGAGACTGCAATGATGGTGACCCCGTTGCAAAGCTGCTTGTGTGCTGAAGAAGCAGAGCACTAGCTTTCCCTGCTGCTCCTTCTGCCGTGTGAGCAGATGCCACTGTTCATTCTGTGCTGACTGTGTTCCTGCACAGCAGAGAGCAGGCTCTGGACTGATTCCATTCAAATGCTTTTCCTGTATGAAAGTGAGCAGTGAAAGCAACGATGGAGGCACCAATGTAAAGGGGATTGTGTGCTGAACAGGTCCAGCACCAGCTTTCAATCCTGGCTCTTCTGCTGTGGGAGCAGAGGCCAAACGTTCGTGCTGTACTAACTGTCCTGCTGGGCAGCTGAGAGACACCACCTGAGAATTTGGATTCAAATGGACTTTTAGGTATGAAGCCGAGGAGAGACTGCAATGATGGTGACCCCGTTGCAAAGCTGCTTGTGTCCTGAAGAAGTAGGCCACTAGCTTTCCCTGCTGCTCCTTCTGCCGTGTGAGCAGATGCCACTGTTCATTCTGTGCTGACTGTGTTGCTGCGCAGCAGAGAGCAGTCTCTGGACTGATTCCATTCAAATGCTTTTCCTGTATGAAAGTGAGCAGTGAAAGCAACGATGGATGCACCAATGTAAAGGTGATTGTGTGCTGAACAGGTCCAGCACCAGCTTTCAATCCTGGCTCTTCTGCTGTGGGAGCAGAGGCCAAACGTTCGTGCTGTACTAACTGTGCTGCTGGGCAGCTGAGAGACACCACCTGAGAATTTGGATTCAAATGGACTTTTAGGTATGAAACCGAGGACAGACTGCAATGATGGTAACCCCGTTGCAAAGCTGCTTGTGTGCTGAAGAGACACAACCCGAGCTTTCCCTGCTGGTCCTTCTGCCGTGTGAGCAGATGCCACTGTTCATTCTGTGCTGTGTTGCTGCCAGCAGGGAGCAGGCTCTGCACGGATTCTATTCAAATGCTTTTCCTGTATGAGTGTTAGCAGTGAAAGCAACGATGGAGGCACCAATGTAAAGGGGATTGTGTGCTGAACAGGTCCAGCACCAGCTTTCAATCCTGGCTCTTCTGCTGTGGAAGCAGAGGCCAAACGTTCGTGCTGTACTAACTGTGCTGCTGGGCAGCTGAGAGACACCACCTGAGAATTTGGATTCAAATGGACTTTTAGGTATGAAACTGAGGAGAGACTGCAATGATGGTGACCCCGTTGCAAAGCTGCTTGTGTGCTGAAGAGACACAGCACTAGCTTTCCCTGCTGGTCCTTCTGCCGTGTGAGCAGATGCCCCTGTTCATTCTGTGCTGTGTTGCTGCCAGCAGGGAGCAGGCTCTGGACTGATTCCATTCAAATGCTTTTCCTGTATGAATGTGAGCAGTGAAAGCAACGATGGAGGCACCAATGTAAAGGGGATTGTGTGCTGAACAGGTCCAGCACCAGCTTTCAATCCTGGCTCTTCTGCTGTGGGAGCAGAGGCCAAACGTTCGTGCTGTACTCACTGTGCTGCTGGGCAGCTGAGCGACACCACCTGAGAATTCTTATTCAAATGGACTTTTAGGTAGGAAACCGAGGAGAGACTGCAATGATGGTGACCCCGTTGCAAAGCTGCTTGTGTGCTGAAGAAGCAGAGCACTAGCTTTCGCTGCTGCTCCTTCTGCCGTGTGAGCAGATGCCACTGTTCATTCTGTGCTGACTGTGTTCCTGCACAGCAGAGAGCAGGCTCTGGACTGATTCCATTCAAATGCTTTTCCTGTATGAAAGTGAGCAGTGAAAGCAACGATGGAGGCACCAATGTAAAGGGGATTGTGTGCTGAACAGGTCCAGCACCAGCTTTCAATCCTGGCTCTTCTGCTGTGGGAGCAGAGGCCAAACGTTCGTGCTGTACTAGCTGTGCTGCTGGGCAGCTGAGAGAGACCACCTGAGAATTTGGATTCAAATGGACTTTTAGGTATGAAACCGAGGAGAGACTGCAATGATGGTGACCCCGTTGCAAAGATGCTTGTGTGCTGAAGAAGCAGAGCACTAGCTTTCCCTGCTGCTCCTTCTGCCGTGTGAGCAGACGCCACTGTTCATTCTGTGCTGACTGTGTTGCTGCGCAGCAGAGAGCAGGCTCTGGACTGATTCCATTCAAATGCTTTTCCTGTATGAGTGTTAGCAGTGAAAGCAACGATGGAGGCACCAATGTAAAGGTGATTGTGTGCTGAACAGGTCCAGCACCAGCTTTCAATCCTGGCTCTTCTGCTGTGGGAGCAGAGGCCAAACGTTCGTGCTGTACTAACTGTGCTGCTGGGCAGCTGAGAGACACCACCTGAGAATTTGGATTCAAATGGACTTTTAGGTAGGAAACCGAGGAGAGACTGCAATGATGGTGACCCTGTTGCAAAGCTGCTTGTGTGCTGAAGAGACACAGCCCGAGCTTTCCCCGCTGGTCCTTCTGCCGTGTGAGCTGATGTCACTGTTCATTCTGTGCTGCGTTGCTGCCAGCAGGGAGCAGGCTCTGGACGGATTCTATTCAAATGCTTTACCTGTATGAGTGTTAGCAGTGAAAGCAACGATGGAGGCACCAATGTAAAGGGGATTGTGTGCTGAACAGGTCCAGCACCAGCTTTCAATCCTGGCTCTTCTGCTGTGGGAGCAGAGGCCAAACGTTCGTGCTGTACTCACTGTGCTGCTGGGCAGCTGTACGACACCACCTGAGAATTCGGATTCAAATGGACTTTTAGGTATGAACCCGAGGAGAGACTGCAATGATGGTGACCCCGTTGCAAAGCTGCTTGTGTGCTGAAGAAGCAGAGCACTAGCTTTCCCTGCTGCTCCTTCTGCCGTGTGAGCAGATGCCGCTGTTCATTCTGTGCTGTGTTGCTGCGCAGCAGAGAGCAGCCTCTGAACTGATTCCATTCAAATGCTTTTCCTGTATGAATGTGAGCAGTGAAAGCAACGATGGAGGCACCAATGTAAAGGTGATTGTGTGCTGAACAGGTCCAGCACCAGCTTTAAAGCCTGGCTCTTCTGCTGTGGGAGCAGAGGCCAAACGTTCGTGCTGTACTAACTGTGCTGCTGGGCAGCTGAGAGACACCACCTGAGAATTTGGATTCAAATGGACTTTTAGGTAGGAAACCGAGGAGAGACTGCAATGATGGTGACCCCGTTGCAAAGCTGCTTGTGTGCTGAAGAGACACAGCACTAGCTTTCCCTGCTGGTCCTTCTGCCGTGTGAGCAGATGCCCCTGTTCATTCTGTGCTGTGTTGCTGCCAGCAGGGAGCAGGCTCTGGACTGATTCTATTCAAATGCTTTTCCTGTACGAGTGTTAGCAGTGAAAGCAACGATGGATGCACCAATGTAAAGGGGATTGTGTGCTGAACAGGTCCAGCACCAGCTTTCAATCCTGGCTCTTCTGCTGTGGGAGCAGAGGCCAAACGTTCGTGCTGTACTCACTGTGCTGCTGGGCAGCTGAGACCGCTTGAGAATTTGGATTCAAATGGACTTTTAGGTATGAAGCCGAGGAGAGACTTCAATGATGGTGACCCCGTTGCAAAGCTGCTTGTGTGCTGAAGAAGCAGAGCACTAGCTTTCCCTGCTGCTCCTTCTGCCGTGTGAGCAGATGCCACTGTTCATTCTGTGCTGACTGTGTTCCTGCGCAGCAGAGAGCAGGCTCTGGACTGATTCCATTCAAATGCTTTTCCTGTATGAAAGTGAGCAGTGAAAGCAACGATGGAGGCACCAATGTAAAGGGGATTGTGTGCTGAACAGGTCCAGCACCAGCTTTCAATCCTGGCTCTTCTGCTGTGGGAGCAGAGGCCAAACGTTCGTGCTGTACTCACTGTGCTGCTGGGCAGCTGAGAGACACCACCTGAGAATTTGGATTCAAATGGACTTTTAGGTATGAAACCGAGGAGAGACTGCAATGATGGTAACCCCGTTGCAAAGCTGCTTGTGTGCTGAAGAGACACAGCCCGAGATTTCCCTGCTGGTCCTTCTGCCGTGTGAGCAGATGCCCCTGTTCTTTCTGTGCTGGGTTGCTGCCAGCAGGGATCAGGCTCTGGACGGATTCTATTCAAATGCTTTTCCTGTATGAGTGTTAGCAGTGAAAGCAACGATGGAGGCACCAATGTAAAGGGGATTGTGTGCTGAACAGGTCCAGCACCAGCTTTCAATCCTGGCTCTTCTGCTGTGGGAGCAGAGGCCAAACGTTCGTGCTGTACTCACTGTGCTGCTGGGCAGCTGAGAGACACCACCTGAGAATTTGGATTCAAATGGACTTTTAGGTATGAACCCGAGGAGAGACTGCAATGATGGTGACCCCGTTGCAAAGCTGCTTGTGTGCTGAAGAGACACAGCCCGAGCTTTCCCTGCTGGTCCTTCTGCCGTGTGAGCAGATGCCACTGTTCATTCTGTGCTGTGTTGCTGCCAGCAGGGAGCAGGCTCTGGACTGATTCTATTCAAATGCTTTTCCTGTATGAAAGTGAGCAGTGAAAGCAACGATGGAGGCACCAATGTAAAGGGGATTGTGTGCTGAACAGGTCCAGCACCAGCTTTCAATCCTGGCTCTTCTGCTGTGGGAGCAGAGGCCAAACGTTCGTGCTGTACTAACTGTGCTGCTGGGCAGCTGAGAGACACCACCTGAGAATTTGGATTCAAATGGACTTTTAGGTAGGAAACCGACGAGAGACTGCAATGATGGTGACCCCGTTGCAAAGCTGCTTGTGTGCTGAAGAAGCAGAGCACTAGCTTTCCCTGCTGCTCCTTCTGCCGTGTGAGCAGATGCCACTCTTCATTCTGTGCTGACTGTGTTGCTGCGCAGCAGAGAGCAGCCTCTGGACTGATTCCATTCAAATGCTTTTCCTGTATGAAAGTGAGCAGTGAAAGCAACGATGAATGCACCAATGTAAAGGGGATTGTGTGCTGAACAGGTCCAGCACCAGCTTTCAATCCTGGCTCTTCTGCTGTGGGAGCAGAGGCCAAACGTTCGTGCTGTACTAACTGTGCTGCTGGGCAGCTGAGAGACACCATTTGAGAATTTGGATTCAAATGGACTTTTAGGTATGAAACCGAGGAGAGACTGCAATGATGGTGACCCCGTTGCAAAGCTGCTTGTGTGCTGAAGAAGCAGAGCACTAGCTTTCCCTGCTGCTCCTTCTGCCGTGTGAGCAGATGCCACTGTTCATTCTGTACTGACTGTGCTGCTGCGCAGCAGAGAGCAGCCTCTGGACTGATTCCATTCAAATGCTTTTCCTGTATGAATGTGAGCAGTGAAAGCAACGATGGAGGCACCAATGTAAAGGGGATTGTGTGCTGAACAGGTCCAGCACCAGCTTTCAATCCTGGCTCTTCTGCTGTGGGAGCAGAGGCCAAACGTTCGTGCTGTACTAACTGTGCTGCTGGGCAGCTGAGAGACACCACCTGAGAATTTGGATTCAAATGGACTTTTAGGTATGAACCTGAGGAGATACTGCAATGATGGTGACCCCGTTGCAAAGCTGCTTGTGTGCTGAAGAAGTAGACCACTAGCTTTCCCTGCTGCTCCTTCTGCCTTGTGAGCAGATGCCACTGTTCATTCTGTGCTGACTGTGTTGCTGCGCAGCAGAGAGCAGCCTCTGGACTGATTCCATTCAAATGCTTTTCCTGTATGAAAGTGAGCAGTGAAAGCAACGATGAATGCACCAATGTAAAAGGGATTGTGTGCTGACCAGGTCCAGCACCAGCTTTCAATCCTGGCTCTTCTGCTGTGGGAGCAGAGGCCAAACGTTCGTGCTGTACTAACTGTGCTGCTGGGCAGCTGAGAGACACCACCTGAGAATTTGGATTCAAATGGACTTTTAGGTATGAAACCGAGGAGAGACTGCAATGATGGTGACCCCGTTGCAAAGCTGCTTGTGTGCTGAAGAAGCAGAGCACTAGCTTTCCCTGCTGCTCCTTCTGCCGTGTGAGCAGATGCCACTCTTCATTCTGTGCTGGGTTGCTGCCAGCAGGGAGCAGGCTCTGGACTGATTCCATTCAAATGCTTTTCCTGTATGAGTGTTAGCAGTGAAAGCAACGATGGAGGCACCAATGTAAAGGGGATTGTGTGCTGAACAGGTCCAGCACCAGCTTTCAATCCTGGCTCTTCTGCTGTGGGAGCAGAGGCCAAACGTTCGTACTGTACTAACTGTGCTGCTGGGCAGCTGAGAGACACAACCTGAGAATTCGGATTCAAATGGACTTTTAGGTATGAAGCCGAGGAGAGACTGCAATGATGGTGACCCCGTTGCAAAGCTGCTTGTGTGCTGAAGAAGCAGAGCACTAGCTTTCCCTGCTGCTCCTTCTGCCGTGTGAGCAGATGCCACTGTTCACTCTGTGCTGACTGTGTTGCTGCGCAGCAGAGAGCAGCCTCTGGACTGATTCCATTCAAATGCTTTTCCTGTATGAATGTGAGCAGTGAAAGCAACGATGGAGGCACCAATGTAAAGGGGATTGTGTGCTGAACAGGTCCAGCACCAGCTTTCAATCCTGGCTCTTCTGCTGTGGGAGCAGAGGCCAAACGTTCGTGCTGTACTCACTGTGCTGCTGGGCAGCTGAGAGACACCACCTGAGAATTTGGATTCAAATGGACTTTTAGGTATGAACCCGAGGAGAGACTGCAATGATGGTGACCCCGTTGCAAAGCTGCTTGTGTGCTGAAGAAGCAGAGCACTAGCTTTCCCTGCTGCTCCTTCTGCCGTGTGAGCAGATGCCACTGTTCATTCTGTGCTGACTGTGTTGCTGCGCAGCAGAGAGCAGCCTCTGGACTGATTCCATTCAAATGCTTTTCCTGTATGAAAGTGAGCAGTGAAAGCAACGATGAATGCATCAATGTAAAAGGGATTGTGTGCTGAACAGGTCCAGCACCAGCTTTCAATCCTGGCTCTTCTGCTGTGGGAGCAGAGGCCAAACGTTCGTGCTGTACTCACTGTGCTGCTGGGCAGCTGAGACCGCTTGAGAATTTGGATTCAAATGGACTTTTAGGTATGAAGCCGAGGAGAGACTTCAATGATGGTGACCCCGTTGCAAAGCTGCTTGTGTGCTGAAGAAGCAGAGCACTAGCTTTCCCTGCTGCTCCTTCTGCCGTGTGAGCAGATGCCACTGTTCATTCTGTGCTGACTGTGTTCCTGCGCAGCAGAGAGCAGGCTCTGGACTGATTCCATTCAAATGCTTTTCCTGTATGAAAGTGAGCAGTGAAAGCAAAGATGGAGGCACCAATGTAAAGGGGATTGTGTGCTGAACAGGTCCAGCACCAGCTTTCAATCCTGGCTCTTCTGCTGTGGGAGCAGAGGCCAAACGTTCGTGCTGTACTCACTGTGCTGCTGGGCAGCTGAGAGACACCACCTGAGAATTTGGATTCAAATGGACTTTTAGGTATGAAACCGAGGAGAGACTGCAATGATGGTAACCCCGTTGCAAAGCTGCTTGTGTGCTGAAGAGACACAGCCCGAGATTTCCCTGCTGGTCCTTCTGCCGTGTGAGCAGATGCCCCTGTTCATTCTGTGCTGTGTTGCTGCCAGCAGGGATCAGCCTCTGGACGGATTCTATTCAAATGCTTTTCCTGTATGAGTGTTAGCAGTGAAAGCAACGATGGAGGCACCAATGTAAAGGTGATTGTATGCTGAACAGGTCCAGCACCAGCTTTCAATCCTGGCTCTTCTGCTGTGGGAGCAGAGGCCAAACGTTCGTGCTGTACTAACTGTGCTGCTGGGCAGCTGAGAGACACCACCTGAGAATTTGGATTCAAATGGACTTTAAGGTATGAAACCGAGGAGAGACTGCAATGATGGTGACCCCGTTGCAAAGCTGCTTGTGTGCTGAAGAGACACAGCACTAGCTTTCCCTGCTGGTCCTTCTGCCGTATGAGCAGATGCCCCTGTTCATTCTGTGCTGTGTTGCTGCCAGCAGGGAGCAGGCTCTGGACTGATTCCATTCAAATGCTTTTCCTGTATGAGTGTTAGCAGTGAAAGCAACGATGGAGGCACCAATGTAAAGGGGATTGTGTGCTGAACAGGTCCAGCACCAGCTTTCAATCCTGGCTCTTCTGCTGTGGGAGCAGAGGCCAAACGTTCGTGCTGTACTAACTGTGCTGCTGGGCAGCTGAGAGACACCACCTGAGAATTTGGATTCAAATGGACTTTTAGGTAGGAAACCGAGGAGAGACTGCAATGATGGTGACCCCGTTGCAAAGCTGCTTGTGTGCTGAAGAGACACAGCCCGAGCTTTCCCTGCTGGCCCTTCTGCCGTGTGAGCAGATGCCCCTGTTCATTCTGTGCTGTGTTGCTGCCAGCAGGGAGCAGGCTCTGGACTGATTCTATTCAAATGCTTTTCCTGTATGAAAGTGAGCAGTGAAAGCAACGATGGAGGCACCAATGTAAAGGGGATTGTGTGCTGAACAGGTCCAGCACCAGCTTTCAATCCTGGCTCTTCTGCTGTGGGAGCAGAGGCCAAACGTTCGTGCTGTACTAACTGTGCTGCTGGGCAGCTGAGAGACACCACCTGAGAATTTGGTTTCAAATGGACTTTTAGGTATGAACCCGAGGAGAGACTCCAATGATGGTGACCCCGTTGCAAAGCTGCTTGTGTGCTGAAGAAGCAGAGCACTAGCTTTCCCTGCTGCTCCTTCTGCCGTGTGAGCAGATGCCACTGTTCATTCTGTGCTGACTGTGTTGCTGCGCAGCAGAGAGCAGCCTCTGGACTGATTCCATTCAAATGCTTTTCCTGTATGAAAGTGAGCAGTGAAAGCAGCGATGGAGGCACCAATGTAAAGGGGATTGTGTGCTGAACAGGTCCAGCACCAGCTTTCAATCCTGGCTCTTCTGCTGTGGGAGCAGAGGACAAACGTTCGTGCTGTACTAACTGTGCTGCTGGGCAGCTGAGAGACACCACCTGAGAATTTGGATTCAAATGGACTTTCAGGTATGAAACCGAGGAGAGACTGCAATGATGGTGACACCGTTGCAAAGCTGCTTGTGTGCTGAAGAGACACAGCACTAGCTTTCCCTGCTGGTCCTTCTGCCGTGTGAGCAGATGCCACTGTTCATTCTGTGCTGACTGTGTTGCTGCGCAGCAGAGAGCAGCCTCTGGACTGATTCCATTCAAATGCTTTTCCTGTATGAATGTGAGCAGTGAAAGCAACGATGGAGGCACCAATGTAAAGGGGATTGTGTGCTGAACAGGTCCAGCACCAGCTTTCAATCCTGGCTCTTCTGCTGTGGGAGCAGAGGCCAAACGTTCGTGCTGTACTAACTGTGCTGCTGGGCACCTGAATTCAAATGGACTTTTAGGTATGAACCCGAGGAGAGACTGCAATGATGGTGACCCCGTTGCAAAGCTGCTTGTGTGCTGAAGAAGCAGAGCACTAGCTTTCCCTGCTGCTCCTTCTGCCGTGTGAAGAGATGCCACTGTTCATTCTGTACTGACTGTGCTGCTGCGCAGCAGAGAGCAGCCTCTGGACTGATTCCATTCAAATGCTTTTCCTGTATGAATGTGAGCAGTGAAAGCAACGATGGAGGCACCAATGTAAAGGGGATTGTGTGCTGAACAGGTTCAGCACCAGCTTTCAATCCTGGCTCTTCTGCTGTGGGAGCAGAGGCCAAACGTTCGTGCTGTACTAACTGTGCTGCTGGGCAGCTGAGAGACACCACCTGCGAATTTGGATTCAAATGGACTTTTAGGTATGAACCCGAGGAGATACTGCAATGATGGTGACCCCGTTGCAAAGCTGCTTGTGTGCTGAAGAAGTAGACCACTAGCTTTCCCTGCTGCTCCTTCTGCCTTGTGAGCAGATGCCACTGTTCATTCTGTGCTGACTGTGTTCCTGCGCAGCAGAGAGCAGCCTGTGGACTGATTCCATTCAAATGCTTTTCCTGTATGAAAGTGAGCAGTGAAAGCAACGATGAATGCACCAATGTAAAAGGGATTGTGTGCTGAACAGGTCCAGCACCAGCTTTCAATCCTGGCTCTTCTGCTGTGGGAGCAGAGGCCAAACGTTCGTGCTGTACTAACTGTGCTGCTGGGCAGCTGAGAGACACCACCTGAGAATTTGGATTCAAATGGACTTTTAGGTATGAACCCGAGGAGAGACTGCAATGATGGTGACCCCGTTGCAAAGCTGCTTGTGTGCTGAAGAAGCAGAGCACTAGCTTTCCCTGCTGCTCCTTCTGCCGTGTGAGCAGATGCCACTCTTCATTCTGTGCTGTGTTGCTGCCAGCAGGGAGCAGGCTCTGGACTGATTCCATTCAAATGCTTTTCCTGTATGAGTGTTAGCAGTGAAAGCAACGATGGAGGCACCAATGTAAAGGGGATTGTGTGCTGAACAGGTCCAGCACCAGCTTTCAATCCTGGCTCTTCTGCTGTGGGAGCAGAGGCCAAACGTTCGTGCTGTACTCACTGTGCTGCTGGGCAGCTGAGAGACACCACCTGAGAATTTGGATTCAAATGGACTTTTAGGTATGAACCCGAGGAGAGACTGCAATGATGGTGACCCCGTTGCAAAGCTGCTTGTGTGCTGAAGAAGCAGAGCACTAGCTTTCCCTGCTGCTCCTTCTGCCGTGTGAGCAGATGCCACTGTTCATTCTGTGCTGACTGTGTTGCTGCGCAGCAGAGAGCAGCCTCTGGACTGATTCCATTCAAATGCTTTTCCTGTATGAAAGTGAGCAGTGAAAGCAACGATGAATGCATCAATGTAAAAGGGATTGTGTGCTGAACAGGTCCAGCACCAGCTTTCAATCCTGGCTCTTCTGCTGTGGGAGCAGAGGCCAAACGTTCGTGCTGTACTAACTGTGCTGCTGGGCAGCTGAGAGAGACCACCTGAGAATTTGGATTCAAATGGACTTTTAGGTATGAAACCGAGGAGAGACTGCAATGATGGTGACCCCGTTGCAAAGCTGCTTGTGTGCTGAAGAAGCAGAGCACTAGCTTTCCCTGCTGCTCCTTCTGCCGTGTGAGCAGATGCCACTGTTCATTCTGTGCTGACTGTGTTGCTGCGCAGCAGAGAGCAGCCTCTCGACTGATTCCATTCAAATGCTTTTCCTGTATGACTGTGAGCAGTGAAAGCAACGATGGAGGCACCAATATAAAAGGGATTGTGTGCTGAACAGGTCCAGCACCAGCTTTCAATCCTGGCTCTTCTGCTGTAGGAGCAGAGGCCAAACGTTCGTGCTGTACTCACTGTGCTGCTGGGCAGCTGAGAGACACCACCTGAGAATTTGGATTCAAATGGACTTTTAGGTATGAAACCGAGGAGAGACTGCAATGATGGTGACCCCGTTGCAAAGCTGCTTGTGTGCTGAAGAAGCAGAGCACTAGCTTTCCCTGCTGCTCCTTCTGCCGTGTGAGCAGATGCCACTGTTCATTCTGTGCTGTGTTGCTGCCAGCAGGGAGCAGGCTCTGGACGGATTCTATTCAAATGCTTTTCCTGTATGAGTGTTAGCAGTGAAAGCAACGATGGAGGCACCAATGTAAAGGGGATTGTGTGCTGAACAGGTCCAGCACCAGCTTTCAATCCTGGCTCTTCTGCTGTGGGAGCAGAGGCCAAACGTTCGTGCTGTACTCACTGTGCTGCTGGGCAGCTGAGCGACACCACCTGAGAATTCGGATTCAAATGGACTTTTAGGTATGAAGCCGAGGAGAGACTGCAATGATGGTGACCCCGTTGCAAAGCTGCTTGTGTGCTGAAGAAGCAGAGCACTAGCTTTCCCTGCTGCTCCTTCTGCCGTGTGAGCAGATGCCACTGTTCATTCTGTGCTGACTGTGTTGCTGCGCAGCAGAGAGCAGCCTCTGGACTGATTCCATTCAAATGCTTTTCCTGTATGAATGTGAGCAGTGAAAGCAACGATGGAGGCACCAATGTAAAGGTGATTGTGTGCTGAACAGGTCCAGCACCAGCTTTCAATCCTGGCTCTTCTGCTGTGGGAGCAGAGGCCAAACGTTCGTGCTGTACTCACTGTGCTGCTGGGCAGCTGAGAGACACCACCTGAGAATTTGGATTCAAATGGACTTTTAGGTATGAACCCGAGGAGAGACTGCAATGATGGTGACCCCGTTGCAAAGCTGCTTGTGTGCTGAAGAAGCAGAGCACTAGCTTTCCCTGCTGCTCCTTCTGCCGTGTGAGCAGATGCCACTGTTCATTCTGTGCTGACTGTGTTGCTGCGCAGCAGAGAGCAGCCTCTCGACTGATTCCATTCAAATGCTTTTCCTGTATGAATGTGAGCAGTGAAAGCAACGATGGAGGCACCAATGTAAAGGTGATTGTGTGCTGAACAGGTCCAGCACCAGCTTTCAATCCTGACTCTTCTGCTGTGGGAGCAGAGGCCAAACGTTCGTGCTGTACTAACTGTGCTGCTGGGCAGCTGAGAGACACCACCTGAGAATTTGGATTCAAATGGACTTTTAGGTAGGAAACCGAGGAGAGACTGCAATGATGGTGACCCCGTTGCAAAGCTGCTTGTGTGCTGAAGAAGCAGAGCACTAGCTTTCCCTGCTGCTCCTTCTGCCGTGTGAGCAGATGCCACTGTTCATTCTGTGCTGACTGTGTTGCTGCGCAGCAGAGAGCAGCCTCTCGACTGATTCCATTCAAATGCTTTTCCTGTATGACTGTGAGCAGTGAAAGCAACGATGGAGGCACCAATATAAAAGGGATTGTGTGCTGAACAGGTCCAGCACCAGCTTTCAATCCTGGCTCTTCTGCTGTGGGAGCAGAGGCCAAACGTTCGTGCTGTACTAACTGTGCTGCTGGGCAGCTGGGAGACACCACCTGAGAATTTGGATTCAAATGGACTTTTAGGTAGGAAACCGAGGAGAGACTGCAATGATGGTGACCCCGTTGCAAAGCTGCTTGTGTGCTGAAGAGACACAGCACTAGCTTTCCCTGCTGGTCCTTCTGCCGTGTGAGCAGATGCCCCTGTTCATTCTGTGCTGTGTTGCTGCCAGCAGGGAGCAGGCTCTGGACTGATTCTATTCAAATGCTTTTCCTGTACGAGTGTTAGCAGTGAAAGCAACGATGGATGCACCAATGTAAAGGGGATTGTGTGCTGAACAGGTCCAGCACCAGCTTTCAATCCTGGCTCTTCTGCTGTGGGAGCAGAGGCCAAACGTTCGTGCTGTACTCACTGTGCTGCTGGGCAGCTGAGACCGCTTGAGAATTTGGATTCAAATTTACTTTTAGGTATGAACCCGAGGAGAGACTTCAATGATGGTGACCCCGTTTCAAAGCTGCTTGTGTGCTGAAGAAGCAGAGCACTAGCTTTCCCTGCTGCTCCTTCTGCCGTGTGAGCAGATGCCACTGTTCATTCTGTGCTGACTGTGTTCCTGCGCAGCAGAGAGCAGGCTCTGGACTGATTCCATTCAAATGCTTTTCCTGTATGAAAGTGAGCAGTGAAAGCAACGATGGAGGCACCAATGTAAATGGGATTGTGTGCTGAACAGGTCCAGCACCAGCTTTCAATCCTGGCTCTTCTGCTGTGGGAGCAGAGGCCAAACGTTCGTGCTGTACTAACTGTGCTGCTGGGCAGCTGAGAGACACCACCTGAGAATTTGGATTCAAATGGACTTTTAGGTAGGAAACCGAGGAGAGACTGCAATGATGGTGACCCCGTTGCAAAGCTGCTTGTGTGCTGAAGAAGCAGAGCACTAGCTTTCCCTGCTGCTCCTTCTGCCGTGTGAGCAGATGCCACTCTTCATTCTGTGCTGTGTTGCTGCCAGCAGGGAGCAGGCTCTGGACTGATTCCATTCAAATGCTTTTCCTGTATGAGTGTTAGCAGTGAAAGCAACGATGGAGGCACCAATGTAAAGGGGATTGTGTGCTGAACAGGTCCAGCACCAGCTTTCAATCCTGGCTCTTCTGCTGTGGGAGCAGAGGCCAAACGTTCGTGCTGTACTAACTGTGCTGCTGGGCAGCTGAGAGACACCACCTGAGAATTTGGATTCAAATGGACTTTTAGGTATGAACCCGAGGAGAGACTGCAATGATGGTGACCCCGTTGCAAAGCTGCTTGTGTGCTGAAGAAGCAGAGCACTAGCTTTCCCTGCTGCTCCTTCTGCCGTGTGAGCAGATGCCACTCTTCATTCTGTGCTGACTGTGTTGCTGCGCAGCAGAGAGCAGCCTCTGGACTGATTCCATTCAAATGCTTTTCCTGTATGAAAGTGAGCAGTGAAAGCAACGATGAATGCACCAATGTAAAAGGGATTGTGTGCTGAACAGGTCCAGCACCAGCTTTCAATCCTGGCTCTTCTGCTGTTGGAGCAGAGGCCAAACGTTCGTGCTGTACTAACTGTGCTGCTGGGCAGCTGAGAGACACCACCTGAGAATTTGGATTCAAATGGACTTTTAGGTATGAACCCGAGGAGAGACTGCAATGATGGTGACCCCGTTGCAAAGCTGCTTGTGTGCTGAAGAAGCAGAGCACTAGCTTTCCCTGCTGCTCCTTCTGCCGTGTGAGCAGATGCCACTGTTCATTCTGTGCTGACTGTGCTGCTGCGCAGCAGAGAGCAGCCTCTGGACTGATTCCATTCAAATGCTTTTCCTGTATGAAAGTGAGCAGCTAAAGCAACGATGGAGGCACCAATGTAAAGGGGATTGTGTGCTGAACAGGTCCAGCACCAGCTTTCAATCCTGGCTCTTCTGCTGTGGGAGCAGAGGCCAAACGTTCGTGCTGTACTCACTGTGCTGCTGGGCAGCTGAGCGACACCACCTGAGAATTCGGATTGAAATGGACTTTTAGGTATGAAGCCGAGGAGAGACTGCAATGATGGTGACCCCGTTGCAAAGCTGCTTGTGTGCTGAAGAAGCAGAGCACTAGCTTTCCCTGCTGCTCCTTCTCCCGTGTGAGCAGATGCCACTGTTCATTCTGTGCTGTGTTGCTGCCAGCAGGGAGCAGGCTCTGGACGGATTCTATTCAAATGCTTTTCCTGTATGAGTGTTAGCAGTGAAAGCAACGATGGAGGCACCAATGTAAAGGGGATTGTGTGCTGAACAGGTCCAGCACCAGCTTTCAATCCTGGCTCTTCTGCTGTGGGAGCAGAGGCCAAACGTTCGTGCTGTACTCACTGTGCTGCTGGGCAGCTGAGCGACACCACCTGAGAATTCGGATTCAAATGGACTTTTAGGTATGAAGCCGAGGAGAGACTGCAATGATGGTGACCCCGTTGCAAAGCTGCTTGTGTGCTGAAGAAGCAGAGCACTAGCTTTCCCTGCTGCTCCTTCTGCCGTGTGAGCAGATGCCACTGTTCATTCTGTGCTGACTGTGTTGCTGCGCAGCAGAGAGCAGCCTCTGGACTGATTCCATTCAAATGCTTTTCCTGTATGAATGTGAGCAGTGAAAGCAACGATGGAGGCACCAATGTAAAGGTGATTGTGTGCTGAACAGGTCCAGCACCAGCTTTCAATCCTGGCTCTTCTGCTGTGGGAGCAGAGGCCAAACGTTCGTGCTGTACTAACTGTGCTGCTGGGCAGCTGAGAGACACCACCTGAGAATTTGGATTCAAATGGACTTTTAGGTATGAACCCGAGGAGAGACTGCAATGATGGTGACCCCGTTGCAAAGCTGCTTGTGTGCTGAAGAAGCAGAGCACTAGCTTTCCCTGCTGCTCCTTCTGCCGTGTGAGCAGATGCCACTGTTCATTCTGTGCTGACTGTGTTGCTGCGCAGCAGAGAGCAGCCTCTGGACTGATTCCATTCAAATGCTTTTCCTGTATGAATGTGAGCAGTGAAAGCAACGATGGAGGCACCAATGTAAAGGTGATTGTGTGCTGAACAGGTCCAGCACCAGCTTTCAATCCTGACTCTTCTGCTGTGGGAGCAGAGGCCAAACGTTCGTGCTGTACTAACTGTGCTGCTGGGCAGCTGAG
This sequence comes from Pezoporus flaviventris, assembly GCF_033815535.1. Lineage (NCBI taxonomy): Eukaryota > Metazoa > Chordata > Aves > Psittaciformes > Psittacidae > Pezoporus > Pezoporus flaviventris. The sequence continues at coordinate 102,160 of NW_026893033.1, forward strand.
AGACACCACCTGAGAATTTGGATTCAAATGGACTTTTAGGTAGGAAACCGAGGAGAGACTGCAATGATGGTGACCCCGTTGCAAAGCTGCTTGTGTGCTGAAGAAGCAGAGCACTAGCTTTCCCTGCTGCTCCTTCTGCCGTGTGAGCAGATGCCACTGTTCATTCTGTGCTGACTGTGTTGCTGCGCAGCAGAGAGCAGCCTCTCGACTGATTCCATTCAAATGCTTTTCCTGTATGACTGTGAGCAGTGAAAGCAACGATGGAGGCACCAATATAAAAGGGATTGTGTGCTGAACAGGTCCAGCACCAGCTTTCAATCCTGGCTCTTCTGCTGTAGGAGCAGAGGCCAAACGTTCGTGCTGTACTCACTGTGCTGCTGGGCAGCTGAGAGACACCACCTGAGAATTTGGATTCAAATGGACTTTTAGGTATGAAACCGAGGAGAGACTGCAATGATGGTGACCCCGTTGCAAAGCTGCTTGTGTGCTGAAGAAGCAGAGCACTAGCTTTCCCTGCTGCTCCTTCTGCCGTGTGAGCAGATGCCACTGTTCATTCTGTGCTGTGTTGCTGCCAGCAGGGAGCAGGCTCTGGACGGATTCTATTCAAATGCTTTTCCTGTATGAGTGTTAGCAGTGAAAGCAACGATGGAGGCACCAATGTAAAGGGGATTGTGTGCTGAACAGGTCCAGCACCAGCTTTCAATCCTGGCTCTTCTGCTGTGGGAGCAGAGGCCAAACGTTCGTGCTGTACTCACTGTGCTGCTGGGCAGCTGAGCGACACCACCTGAGAATTCGGATTCAAATGGACTTTTAGGTATGAAGCCGAGGAGAGACTGCAATGATGGTGACCCCGTTGCAAAGCTGCTTGTGTGCTGAAGAAGCAGAGCACTAGCTTTCCCTGCTGCTCCTTCTGCCGTGTGAGCAGATGCCACTGTTCATTCTGTGCTGACTGTGTTCCTGCGCAGCAGAGAGCAGGCTCTGGACTGATTCCATTCAAATGCTTTTCCTGTATGAAAGTGAGCAGTGAAAGCAACGATGAATGCACCAATGTAAAAGGGATTGTGTGCTGAACAGGTCCAGCACCAGCTTTCAATCCTGGCTCTTCTGCTGTGGGAGCAGAGGCCAAACGTTCGTGCTGTACTAACTGTGCTGCTGGGCAGCTGAGAGACACCACCTGAGAATTTGGATTCAAATGGACTTTTAGGTAGGAAACCGAGGAGAGACTGCAATGATGGTGACCCCGTTGCAAAGCTGCTTGTGTGCTGAAGAAGCAGAGCACTAGCTTTCCCTGCTGCTCCTTCTGCCGTGTGAGCAGATGCCACTGTTCATTCTGTGCTGTGTTGCTGCCAGCAGGGAGCAGGCTCTGGACGGATTCTATTCAAATGCTTTTCCTGTATGAGTGTTAGCAGTGAAAGCAACGATGGAGGCACCAATGTAAAGGGGATTGTGTGCTGAACAGGTCCAGCACCAGCTTTCAATCCTGGCTCTTCTGCTGTAGGAGCAGAGGCCAAACGTTCGTGCTGTACTCACTGTGCTGCTGGGCAGCTGAGACCACTTGAGAATTCGGATTCAAATGGACTTTTAGGTATGAACCCGAGGAGAGACTTCAATGATGGTGACCCCGTTGCAAAGCTGCTTGTGTGCTGAAGAAGCAGAGCACTAGCTTTCCCTGCTGCTCCTTCTGCCGTGTGAGCAGATGCCACTGTTCATTCTGTGCTGACAGTGTTCCTGCGCTGCAGAGAGCAGGCTCTGGACTGATTCCATTCAAATGCTTTTTCTGTATGAAAGTGAGCAGTGAAAGCAACGATGGAGGCACCAATGTAAAGGGGATTGTGTGCTGAACAGGTCCAGCACCAGCTTTCAATCCTGGCTCTTCTGCTGTGGGAGCAGAGGCCAAACGTTCGTACTGTACTACCTGTGCTGCTGGGCAGCTGAGAGACACCACCTGAGAATTTGGATTCAAATGGACTTTTAGGTAGGAAACCGAGGAGAGACTGCAATGATGGTGACCCCGTTGCAAAGCTGCTTGTGTGCTGAAGAGACACAGCACTAGCTTTCCCTGCTGGTCCTTCTGCCGTGTGAGCAGATGCCCCTGTTCATTCTGTGCTGTGTTGCTGCCAGCAGGGAGCAGGCTCTGGACTGATTCCATTCAAATGCTTTTCCGGTATGAGTGTTAGCAGTGAAAGCAACGATGGAGGCACCAATGTAAAGGGGATTGTGTGCTGAACAGGTCCAGCACCAGCTTTCAATCCTGGCTCTTCTGCTGTGGGATCAGAGGCCAAACGTTCGTGCTGTACTAACTGTGCTGCTGGGCAGCTGAGCGACACCACCTGAGAATTCGGATTCAAATGGACTTTTAGGTATGAAGCTGAGGAGAGACTGCAATGATGGTGACCCCGTTGCAAAGCTGCTTGTGTGCTGAAGAAGCAGAGCACTAGCTTTCCCTGCTGCTCCTTCTGCCGTGTGAGCAGATGCCACTGTTCATTCTGAGCTGTGTTGCTGCCAGCAGGGAGCAGGCTCTGGACTGATTCTATTCAAATGCTTTTCCTGTATGAGTGTTAGCAGTGAAAGCAACGATGGAGGCACCAATGTAAAGGTGATTGTGTGCTGAACAGGTCCAGCACCAGCTTTCAATCCTGGCTCTTCTGCTGTGGGAGCAGATGCCAAACGTTCGTGCTGTACTCACTGTGCTGCTGGGCAGCTGAGACCACCTGAGAATTTGTATTCAAATGGACTTTTAGGTATGAAACCGAGGAGAGACTGCAATGATGGTGACCCCGTTGCAAAGCTGCTTGTGTGCTGAAGAAGCAGAGCACTAGCTTTCCCTGCTGCTCCTTCTGCCGTGTGAGCAGATGCCACTGTTCATTCTGTGCTGACTGTGTTCCTGCGCAGCAGAGAGCAGGCTCTGGACTGATTCCATTCAAATGCTTTTCCTGTATGAAAGTGAGCAGTGAAAGCAACGATGGAGGCACCAATGTAAAGGGGATTGTGTGCTGAACAGGTCCAGCACCAGCTTTCAATCCTGGCTCTTCTGCTGTGGGAGCAGAGGCCAAACGTTCGTGCTGTACTAACTGTGCTGCTGGGCAGCTGAGAGACACCACCTGAGAATTTGTATTCAAATGGACTTTTAGGTAGGAAACCGAGGAGAGACTGCAATGATGGTGACCCCGTTGCAAAGCTGCTTGTGTGCTGAAGAGACACAGCCCGAGCTTTCCCTGCTGCTCCTTCTGCCGTGTGAGCAGATGCCACTGTTCATTCTGTGCTGTGTTGCTGCCAGCAGGGAGCAGGCTCTGGACTGATTCTATTCAAATGCTTTTCCTGTATGAAAGTGAGCAGTGAAAGCAACGATGGAGGCACCAGTGTAAAGGGGATTGTGTGCTGAACAGGTCCAGCACCAGCTTTCAATCCTGGCTCTTCTGCTGTGGGAGCAGAGGCCAAACGTTCGTGCTGTACTAACTGTGCTGCTGGGCAGCTGAGAGACACCACCTGAGAATTTGGTTTCAAATGGACTTTTAGGTATGAACCCGAGGAGAGACTCCAATGATGGTGACCCCGTTGCAAAGCTGCTTGTGTGCTGAAGAAGCAGAGCACTAGCTTTCCCTGCTGCTCCTTCTGCCGTGTGAGCAGATGCCACTGTTCATTCTGTGCTGACTGTGTTCCTGCGCAGAAGAGAGCAGGCTCTGGACTGATTCCATTCAAATGCTTTTCCTGTATGAAAGTGAGCAGTGAAAGCAACGATGGAGGCACCAATGTAAAGGGGATTGTGTGCTGAACAGGTCCAGCAACAGCTTTCAATCCTGGCTCTTCTGCTGTGGGAGCAGAGGACAAACGTTCGTGCTGTACTCACTGGCGGCTGGGCAGCAGAGAGACACCACCTGAGAATTTGGATTCAAATGGACTTTTAGGTATGAAACCGAGGAGAGACTGCAATGATGGTGACCCCGTTGCAAAGCTGCTTGTGTGCTGAAGATGTAGACCACTAGCTTTCCCTGCTGCTCCTTCTGCCGTGTGAGCAGATGCCACTGTTCATTCTGTGCTGACTGTGTTGCTGCGCAGCAGAGAGCAGCCTCTGGACTGATTCCATTCAAATGCTTTTCCTGTATGAAAGTGAGCAGTGAAAGAAACGATGAATGCACCAATGTAAAAGGGATTGTGTGCTGAACAGGTCCAGCACCAGCTTTCAATCCTGGCTCTTCTGCTGTGGGAGCAGAGGACAAACGTTCGTGCTGTACTAACTGTGCTGCTGGGCAGCTGAGAGACACCACCTGAGAATTTGGATTCAAATGGACTTTTAGGTATGAAACCGAGGAGAGACTGCAATGATGGTGACCCCGTTGCAAAGCTGCTTGTGTGCTGAAGAAGCAGAGCACTAGCTTTCCCTGCTGGTCCTTCTGCCGTGTGAGCAGATGCCACTGTTCATTCTGTGCTGTGTTGCTGCCAGCAGGGAGCAGGCTCTGGACGGTTTCTATTCAAATGCTTTTCCTGTATGAGTGTTAGCAGGGAAAGCAACGATGGAGGCACCAATGTAAAGGGGATTGTGTGCTGAACAGGTCCAGCACCAGCTTTCAATCCTGGCTCTTCTGCTGTGGGAGCAGAGGCCAAACGTTCGTGCTGTACTCACTGTGCTGCTGGGCAGCTGAGAGACACCACCTGAGAATTTGGATTCAAATGGACTTTTAGGTATGAACCCGAGGAGAGACTGCAATGATGGTGACCCCGTTGCAAAGCTGCTTGTGTGCTGAAGAAGCAGAGCACTAGCTTTCCCTGCTGCTCCTTCTGCCGTGTGAGCAGATGCCACTGTTCATTCTGTGCTGACAGTGTTCCTGCGCAGCAGAGAGCAGGCTCTGGACTGATTCCATTCAAATGCTTTTTCTGTATGAAAGTGAGCAGTGAAAGCAACGATGGAGGCACCAATGTAAAGGGGATTGTGTGCTGAACAGGTCCAGCACCAGCTTTCAATCCTGGCTCTTCTGCTGTGGGAGCAGAGGACAAACGTTCGTGCTGTACTCACTGTGCTGCTGGGCAGCTGAGAGACACCACCTGAGAATTTGTATTCAAATGGACTTTTAGGTATGAAACCGAGGAGAGACTGCAATGATGGTAACCCCGTTGCAAAGCTGCTTGTGTGCTGAAGAGACACAGCCCGAGCTTTCCCTGCTGGTCATTCTGCCGTGTGAGCAGCTGCCACTGTTCATTCTGTGCTGTGTTGCTGCCAGCAGGGAGCAGGCTCTTGACGGATTCTATTCAAATGCTTTTCCTGTATGAGTGTTAGCAGTGAAAGCAACGATGGAGGCACCAATGTAAAGGTGATTGTGTGCTGAACAGGTCCAGCACCAGCTTTCAATCCTTGCTCTTCTGCTGTGGGAGCAGAGGCCAAACGTTCGTGCTGTACTAACTGTGCTGCTGGGCAGCTGAGAGACACCACCTGAGAATTTGGATTCAAATGGACTTTCAGGTATGAAACCGAGGAGAGACTGCAATGATGGTGACCCCGTTGCAAAGCTGCTTGTGTGCTGAAGAGACACAGCACTAGCTTTCCCTGCCGGTCCTTCTGCCGTGTGAGCAGATGCCACTGTTCATTCTGTGCTGACTGTGTTGCTGCGTAGCAGAGAGCAGCCTCTGGACTGATTCCATTCAAATGCTTTTCCTGTATGAATGTGAGCAGTGAAAGCAACGATGGAGGCACCAATGTAAAGGTGATTGTGTGCTGAACAGGTCCAGCACCAGCTTTCAATCCTGGCTCTTCTGCTGTGGGAGCAGAGGCCAAACGTTCGTGCTGTACTAACTGTGCTGCTGGGCACCTGAATTCAAATGGACTTTTAGGTATGAAACCGAGGAGAGACTGCAATGATGGTGACCCCGTTGCAAAGCTGCTTGTGTGCTGAAGAAGCAGAGCACTAGCTTTCCCTGCTGCTCCTTCTGCCGTGTGAGCAGATGCCACTGTTCATTCTGTGCTGACTGTGTTGCTGCGCAGCAGAGAGCAGCCTCTGGACTGATTCCATTCAAATGCTTTTCCTGTATGAATGTGAGCAGTGAAAGCAACGATGGAGGCACCAATGTAAAGGGGATTGTGTGCTGAACAGGTCCAGCACCAGCTTTCAATCCTGGCTCTTCTGCTGTGGGAGCAGAGGACAAACGTTCGTGCTGTACTCACTGGCGGCTGGGCAGCAGAGTGACACCACCTGAGAATTTGGATTCAAATGGACTTTTAGGTATGAAACCGAGGAGAGACTGCAATGATGGTGACCCCGTTGCAAAGCTGCTTGTGTGCTGAAGATGTAGACCACTAGCTTTCCCTGCTGCTCCTTCTGCCGTGTGAGCAGATGCCACTGTTCATTCTGTGCTGACTGTGTTGCTGCGCAGCAGAGAGCAGCCTCTGGACTGATTCCATTCAAATGCTTTTCCTGTATGAAAGTGAGCAGTGAAAGAAACGATGAATGCACCAATGTAAAAGGGATTGTGTGCTGAACAGGTCCAGCACCAGCTTTCAATCCTGGCTCTTCTGCTGTGGGAGCAGAGGCCAAACGTTCGTGCTGTACTCACTGTGCTGCTGGGCAGCTGAGAGACACCACCTGAGAATTTGGATTCAAATGGACTTTTAGGTATGAAACCGAGGAGAGACTGCAATGATGGTAACCCCGTTGCAAAGCTGCTTGTGTGCTGAAGAGACACAGCCCGAGATTTCCCTGCTGGTCCTTCTGCCGTGTGAGCAGATGCCCCTGTTCATTCTGTGCTGTGTTGCTGCCAGCAGGGAGCAGGCTCTGGACGGATTCTATTCAAATGCTTTTCCTGTATGAGTGTTAGCAGTGAAAGCAACGATGGAGGCACCAATGTAAAGGTGATTGTGTGCTGAACAGGTCCAGCACCAGCTTTCAATCCTGGCTCTTCTGCTGTGGGAGCAGATGCCAAACGTTCGTGCTGTACTAACTGTGCTGCTGGGCAGCTGAGAGACACCACCTGCGAATTTGGATTCAAATGGACTTTAAGGTATGAAACCGAGGAGAGACTGCAATGATGGTGACCCCGTTGCAAAGCTGCTTGTGTGCTGAAGAGACACAGCCCGAGCTTTCCCTGCTGGTCCTTCTGCCGTGTGAGCAGATGCCTCTGTTCATTCTGTGCTGTGTTGCTGCCAGCAGGGAGCAGGCTCTGGACTGATTCTATTCAAATGCTTTTCCGGTATGAGTGTTAGCAGTGAAAGCAACGATGGAGGCACCAATGTAAAGGGGATTGTGTGCTGAACAGGTCCAGCACCAGCTTTCAATCCTGGCTCTTCTGCTGTGGGAGCAGAGGACAAACGTTCGTGCTGTACTAACTGTGCTGCTGGGCAGCTGAGCGACACCACCTGAGAATTCGGATTCAAATGGACTTTTAGGTATGAAGCCGAGGAGAGACTGCAATGATGGTGACCCCGTTGCAAAGCTGCTTGTGTGCTGAAGAAGCAGAGCACTAGCTTTCCCTGCTGCTCCTTCTGCCGTGTGAGCAGATGCCACTGTTCATTCTGTGCTGACTGTGTTGCTGCGCAGCAGAGAGCAGCCTCTGGACTGATTCCATTCAAATGCTTTTCCTGTATGAAAGTGAGCAGTGAAAGAAACGATGAATGCACCAATGTAAAGGGGATTGTGTGCTGAACAGGTCCAGCACCAGCTTTCAATCCTGGCTCTTCTGCTGTGGGAGCATATGCCAAACGTTCGTGCTGTACTCACTGTGCTGCTGGGCAGCTGAGACCGCTTGAGAATTTGGATTCAAATGGACTTTTAGGTATGAACCCGAGGAGAGACTTCAATGATGGTGACCCCGTTGCAAAGCTGCTTGTGTGCTGAAGAGACACAGCACTAGCTTTCCCTGCTGGTCCTTCTGCCGTGTGAGCAGATGCCCCTGTTCATTCTGTGCTGTGTTGCTGCCAGCAGGGAGCAGGCTCTGGACTGATTCCATTCAAATGCTTTTCCGGTATGTGTGTTAGCAGTGAAAGCAACGATGGAGGCACCAATGTAAAAGGGATTGTGTGCTGAACAGGTCCAGCACCAGCTTTCAATCCTGGCTCTTCTGCTGTGGGAGCAGAGGACAAACGTTCGTGCTGTACTCACTGTGCTGCTGGGCAGCTGAGACCACCTGAGAATTTGTATTCAAATGGACTTTTAGGTATGAAACCGAGGAGAGACTGCAATGATGGTGACCCCGTTGCAAAGCTGCTTGTGTGCTGAAGAAGCAGAGCACTAGCTTTCCCTGCTGCTCCTTCTGCCGTGTGAGCAGATGCCACTGTTCATTCTGTGCTGACTGTGTTCCTGCGCAGCAGAGAGCAGGCTCTGGACTGATTCCATTCAAATGCTTTTCCTGTATGAAAGTGAGCAGTGAAAGCAACGATGGAGGCACCAATGTAAAGGGGATTGTGTGCTGAACAGGTCCAGCACCAGCTTTCAATCCTGGCTCTTCTGCTGTGGGAGCAGAGGCCAAACGTTCGTGCTGTACTAACTGTGCTGCTGGGCAGCTGAGAGACACCACCTGAGAATTTGGATTCAAATGGACTTTTAGGTAGGAAACCGAGGAGAGACTCCAATGATGGTGACCCCGTTGCAAAGCTGCTTGTGTGCTGAAGAAGCAGAGCACTAGCTTTCCCTGCTGCTCCTTCTGCCGTGTGAGCAGATGCCACTGTTCATTCTGTGCTGACTGTGTTCCTGCGCAGCAGAGAGCAGGCTCTGGACTGATTCCATTCAAATGCTTTTCCTGTATGAAAGTGAGCAGGGAAAGCAACAATGGAGGCACCAATGTAAAGGGGATTGTGTGCTGAACAGGTCCAGCAACAGCTTTCAATCCTGGCTCTTCTGCTGTTGGAGCAGAGGACAAACGTTCGTGCTGTACTCACTGGCGGCTGGGCAGCAGAGAGACACCACCTGAGAATTTGGATTCAAATGGACTTTTAGGTATGAAACCGAGGAGAGACTGCAATGATGGTGACCCCGTTGCAAAGCTGCTTGTGTGCTGAAGATGTAGACCACTAGCTTTCCCTGCTGCTCCTTCTGCCGTGTGAGCAGATGCCACTGTTCATTCTGTGCTGACTGTGTTGCTGCGCAGCAGAGAGCAGGCTCTGGACTGATTCCATTCAAATGCTTTTTCTGTATGAAAGTGAGCAGTGAAAGCAACGATGGAGGCACCAATGTAAAGGGGATTGTGTGCTGAACAGGTCCAGCACCAGCTTTCAATCCTGGCTCTTCTGCTGTGGGAGCAGAGGACAAACGTTCGTGCTGTACTCACTGTGCTGCTGGGCAGCTGAGAGACACCACCTGAGAATTTGTATTCAAATGGACTTTTAGGTATGAAACCGAGGAGAGACTGCAATGATGGTAACCCCGTTGCAAAGCTGCTTGTGTGCTGAAGAGACACAGCCCGAGCTTTCCCTGCTGGTCATTCTGCCGTGTGAGCAGCTGCCACTGTTCATTCTGTGCTGTGTTGCTGCCAGCAGGGAGCAGGCTCTTGACGGATTCTATTCAAATGCTTTTCCTGTATGAGTGTTAGCAGTGAAAGCAACGATGGAGGCACCAATGTAAAGGTGATTGTGTGCTGAACAGGTCCAGCACCAGCTTTCAATCCTGGCTCTTCTGCTGTGGGAGCAGAGGCCAAACGTTCGTGCTGTACTAACTGTGCTGCTGGGCAGCTGAGAGACACCACCTGAGAATTTGGATTCAAATGGACTTTCAGGTATGAAACCGAGGAGAGACTGCAATGATGGTGACCCCGTTGCAAAGCTGCTTGTGTGCTGAAGAGACACAGCACTAGCTTTCCCTGCCGGTCCTTCTGCCGTGTGAGCAGATGCCACTGTTCATTCTGTGCTGACTGTGTTGCTGCGTAGCAGAGAGCAGCCTCTGGACTGATTCCATTCAAATGCTTTTCCTGTATGAATGTGAGAAGTGAAAGCAACGATGGAGGCACCAATGTAAAGGTGATTGTGTGCTGAACAGGTCCAGCACCAGCTTTCAATCCTGGCTCTTCTGCTGTGGGAGCAGAGGCCAAACGTTCGTGCTGTACTAACTGTGCTGCTGGGCACCTGAATTCAAATGGACTTTTAGGTATGAAACCGAGGAGAGACTGCAATGATGGTGACCCCGTTGCAAAGCTGCTTGTGTGCTGAAGAAGCAGAGCACTAGCTTTCCCTGCTGCTCCTTCTGCCGTGTGAGCAGATGCCACTGTTCATTCTGTGCTGACTGTGTTGCTGCGCAGCAGAGAGCAGCCTCTGGACTGATTCCATTCAAATGCTTTTCCTGTATGAATGTGAGCAGTGAAAGCAACGATGGAGGCACCAATGTAAAGGGGATTGTGTGCTGAACAGGTCCAGCACCAGCTTTCAATCCTGGCTCTTCTGCTGTGGGAGCAGAGGACAAACGTTCGTGCTGTACTCACTGGCGGCTGGGCAGCAGAGTGACACCACCTGAGAATTTGGATTCAAATGGACTTTTAGGTATGAAACCGAGGAGAGACTGCAATGATGGTGACCCCGTTGCAAAGCTGCTTGTGTGCTGAAGATGTAGACCACTAGCTTTCCCTGCTGCTCCTTCTGCCGTGTGAGCAGATGCCACTGTTCATTCTGTGCTGACTGTGTTGCTGCGCAGCAGAGAGCAGCCTCTGGACTGATTCCATTCAAATGCTTTTCCTGTATGAAAGTGAGCAGTGAAAGAAACGATGAATGCACCAATGTAAAAGGGATTGTGTGCTGAACAGGTCCAGCACCAGCTTTCAATCCTGGCTCTTCTGCTGTGGGAGCAGAGGCCAAACGTTCGTGCTGTACTCACTGTGCTGCTGGGCAGCTGAGAGACACCACCTGAGAATTTGGATTCAAATGGACTTTTAGGTATGAAACCGAGGAGAGACTGCAATGATGGTAACCCCGTTGCAAAGCTGCTTGTGTGCTGAAGAGACACAGCCCGAGATTTCCCTGCTGGTCCTTCTGCCGTGTGAGCAGATGCCCCTGTTCATTCTGTGCTGTGTTGCTGCCAGCAGGGAGCAGCCTCTGGACTGATTCCATTCAAATGCTTTTCCGGTATGAGTGTTAGCAGTGAAAGCAACGATGGAGGCACCAATGTAAAGGGGATTGTGTGCTGAACAGGTCCAGCACCAGCTTTCAATCCTGGCTCTTCTGCTGTGGGAGCAGAGGACAAACGTTCGTGCTGTACTAACTGTGCTGCTGGGCAGCTGAGCGACACCACCTGAGAATTCGGATTCAAATGGACTTTTAGGTATGAAGCCGAGGAGAGACTGCAATGATGGTGACCCCGTTGCAAAGCTGCTTGTGTGCTGAAGAAGCAGAGCACTAGCTTTCCCTGCTGCTCCTTCTGCCGTGTGAGCAGATGCCACTGTTCATTCTGTGCTGACTGTGTTGCTGCGCAGCAGAGAGCAGCCTCTGGACTGATTCCATTCAAATGCTTTTCCTGTATGAAAGTGAGCAGTGAAAGAAACGATGAATGCACCAATGTAAAGGGGATTGTGTGCTGAACAGGTCCAGCACCAGCTTTCAATCCTGGCTCTTCTGCTGTGGGAGCAGAGGCCAAACGTTCGTGCTGTACTAACTGTGCTGCTGGGCAGCTGAGCGACACCACCTGAGAATTTGGATTCAAATGGACTTTTAGGTAGGAAACCGAGGAGAGACTGCAATGATGGTGACCCCGTTGCAAAGCTGCTTGTGTGCTGAAGAGACACAGCACTAGCTTTCCCTGCTGGTCCTTCTGCCGTGTGAGCAGATGCCCCTGTTCATTCTGTGCTGTGTTGCTGCCAGCAGGGATCAGGCTCTGGACTGATTCTATTCAAATGCTTTTCCTGTACGAGTGTTAGCAGTGAAAGCAACGATGGAGGCACCAATGTAAAGGGGATTGTGTGCTGAACAGGTCCAGCACCAGCTTTCAATCCTGGCTCTTCTGCTGTGGGAGCAGAGGCCAAACGTTCGTGCTGTACTCACTGTGCTGCTGGGCAGCTGAGACCACTTGAGAATTTGGATTCAAATGGACTTTTAGGTATGAACCCGAGGAGAGACTTCAATGATGGTGACCCCGTTGCAAAGCTGCTTGTGTGCTGAAGAAGCAGAGCACTAGCTTTCCCTGCTGCTCCTTCTGCCGTGTGAGCAGATGCCACTGTTCATTCTGTGCTGACAGTGTTCCTGCGCAGCAGAGAGCAGGCTCTGGACTGATTCCATTCAAATGCTTTTTCTGTATGAAAGTGAGCAGTGAAAGGAACGATGGAGGCACCAATGTAAAGGGGATTGTGTGCTGAACAGGTCCAGCACCAGCTTTCAATTCTGGCTCTTCTGCTGTGGGAGCAGAGGCCAAACGTTCGTGCTGTACTCACTGTGCTGCTGGGCAGCTGAGAGACACCACCTGAGAATTTGGATTCAAATGGACTTTTAGGTATGAAACCGAGGAGAGACTGCAATGATGGTAACCCCGTTGCAAAGCTGCTTGTGTGCTGAAGAGACACAGCCCAAGCTTTCCCTGCTGGTCATTCTGCCGTGTGAGCAGATGCCACTGTTCATTCTGTGCTGTGTTGCTGCCAGCAGGGAGCAGGCTCTGGACGGATTCTATTCAAATGCTTTTCCTGTACGAGTGTTAGCAGTGAAAGCAACGATGGATGCACCAATGTAAAGGGGATTGTGTGCTGAACAGGTCCAGCACCAGCTTTCAATCCTTGCTCTTCTGCTGTGGGAGCAGAGGCCAAACGTTCGTGCTGTACTCACTGTGCTGCTGGGCAGCTGAGACCGCTTGAGAATTTGGATTCAAATGGACTTTTAGGTATGAACTTGAGGAGAGACTGCAATGATGGTGACCCCGTTGCAAAGCTGCTTGTGTGCTGAAGAGACACAGCACTAGCTTTCCCTGCCGGTCCTTCTGCCGTGTGAGCAGATGCCACTGTTCATTCTGTGCTGACTGTGTTGCTGCGCAGCAGAGAGCAGCCTCTGGACTGATTCCATTCAATTGCTTTTCCTGTATGAATGTGAGCAGTGAAAGCAACGATGGAGGCACCAATGTAAAGGTGATTGTGTGCTGAACAGGTCCAGCACCAGCTTTCAATCCTGGCTCTTCTGCTGTGGGAGCAGAGGCCAAACGTTCGTGCTGTACTAACTGTGCTGCTGGGCACCTGAATTCAAATGGACTTTTAGGTATGAAACCGAGGAGAGACTGCAATGATGGTGACCCCGTTGCAAAGCTGCTTGTGTGCTGAAGAAGCAGAGCACTAGCTTTCCCTGCTGCTCCTTCTGCCGTGTGAGCAGATGCCACTCTTCATTCTGTGCTGACTGTGTTGCTGCGCAGCAGAGAGCAGCCTCTGGACTGATTCCATTCAAATGCTTTTCCTGTATGAATGTGAGCAGTGAAAGCAACAATGGAGGCACCAATGTAAAGGGGATTGTGTGCTGAACAGGTCCAGCACCAGCTTTCAATCCTGGCTCTTCTGCTGTGGGAGCAGAGGCCAAACGTTCGTGCTGTACTAACTGTGCTGCTGGGCAGCTGAGAGACACCACCTGAGAATTTGGATTCAAATGGACTTTTAGGTATGAAACCGAGGAGAGACTGCAATGATGGTGACCCCGTTGCAAAGCTGCTTGTGTGCTGAAGAAGCAGAGCACTAGCTTTCCCTGCTGCTCCTTCTGCCGTGTGAGCAGAAGCCACTGTTCATTCTGTGCTGACTGTGTTGCTGCGCAGCAGAGAGCAGCCTCTGGACTGATTCCATTCAAATGCTTTTCCTGTATGAAAGTGAGCAGTGAAAGCAACGATGAATGCACCAATGTAAAAGGGATTGTGTGCTGAACAGGTCCAGCACCAGCTTTCAATCCTGGCTCTTCTGCTGTGGGAGCAGAGGCCAAACGTTCGTGCTGTACTAACTGTGCTGCTGGGCAGCTGAGAGACACCACCTGAGAATTTGGATTCAAATGGACTTTTAGGTATGAAACCGAGGAGAGACTGCAATGATGGTGACCCCGTTGCAAAGCTGCTTGTGTGCTGAAGAAGCAGAGCACTAGCTTTCCCTGCTGCTCCTTCTGCCGTGTGAGCAGATGCCACTGTTCATTCTGTGCTGTGTTGCTGCCAGCAGGGAGCAGGCTCTGGACGGATTCTATTCAAATGCTTTTCCTGTATGAGTGTTAGCAGTGAAAGCAACGATGGAGGCACCAATGTAAAGGGGATTGTGTGCTGAACAGGTCCAGCACCAGCTTTCAATCCTGGCTCTTCTGCTGTGGGAGCAGAGGCCAAACGTTCGTGCTGTACTCACTGTGCTGCTGGGCAGCTGAGAGACACCACCTGAGAATTTGGATTCAAATGGACTTTTAGGTATGAAACCGAGGAGAGACTGCAATGATGGTAACCCCGTTGCAAAGCTGCTTGTGTGCTGAAGAGACACAGCCCAAGCTTTCCCTGCTGGTCATTCTGCCGTGTGAGCAGATGCCACTGTTCATTCTGTGCTGTGTTGCTGCCAGCAGGGAGCAGGCTCTGGACGGATTCTATTCAAATGCTTTTCCTGTACGAGTGTTAGCAGTGAAAGCAACGATGGATGCACCAATGTAAAGGGGATTGTGTGCTGAACAGGTCCAGCACCAGCTTTCAATCCTTGCTCTTCTGCTGTGGGAGCAGAGGCCAAACGTTCGTGCTGTACTCACTGTGCTGCTGGGCAGCTGAGACCGCTTGAGAATTTGGATTCAAATGGACTTTTAGGTATGAACTTGAGGAGAGACTGCAATGATGGTGACCCCGTTGCAAAGCTGCTTGTGTGCTGAAGAGACACAGCACTAGCTTTCCCTGCCGGTCCTTCTGCCGTGTGAGCAGATGCCACTGTTCATTCTGTGCTGACTGTGTTGCTGCGCAGCAGAGAGCAGCCTCTGGACTGATTCCATTCAATTGCTTTTCCTGTATGAATGTGAGCAGTGAAAGCAACGATGGAGGCACCAATGTAAAGGTGATTGTGTGCTGAACAGGTCCAGCACCAGCTTTCAATCCTGGCTCTTCTGCTGTGGGAGCAGAGGCCAAACGTTCGTGCTGTACTAACTGTGCTGCTGGGCACCTGAATTCAAATGGACTTTTAGGTATGAAACCGAGGAGAGACTGCAATGATGGTGACCCCGTTGCAAAGCTGCTTGTGTGCTGAAGAAGCAGAGCACTAGCTTTCCCTGCTGCTCCTTCTGCCGTGTGAGCAGATGCCACTCTTCATTCTGTGCTGACTGTGTTGCTGCGCAGCAGAGAGCAGCCTCTGGACTGATTCCATTCAAATGCTTTTCCTGTATGAATGTGAGCAGTGAAAGCAACAATGGAGGCACCAATGTAAAGGGGATTGTGTGCTGAACAGGTCCAGCACCAGCTTTCAATCCTGGCTCTTCTGCTGTGGGAGCAGAGGCCAAACGTTCGTGCTGTACTAACTGTGCTGCTGGGCAGCTGAGAGACACCACCTGAGAATTTGGATTCAAATGGACTTTTAGGTATGAAACCGAGGAGAGACTGCAATGATGGTGACCCCGTTGCAAAGCTGCTTGTGTGCTGAAGAAGCAGAGCACTAGCTTTCCCTGCTGCTCCTTCTGCCGTGTGAGCAGAAGCCACTGTTCATTCTGTGCTGACTGTGTTGCTGCGCAGCAGAGAGCAGCCTCTGGACTGATTCCATTCAAATGCTTTTCCTGTATGAAAGTGAGCAGTGAAAGCAACGATGAATGCACCAATGTAAAAGGGATTGTGTGCTGAACAGGTCCAGCACCAGCTTTCAATCCTGGCTCTTCTGCTGTGGGAGCAGAGGCCAAACGTTCGTGCTGTACTAACTGTGCTGCTGGGCAGCTGAGAGACACCACCTGAGAATTTGGATTCAAATGGACTTTTAGGTATGAAACCGAGGAGAGACTGCAATGATGGTGACCCCGTTGCAAAGCTGCTTGTGTGCTGAAGAAGCAGAGCACTAGCTTTCCCTGCTGCTCCTTCTGCCGTGTGAGCAGATGCCACTGTTCATTCTGTGCTGTGTTGCTGCCAGCAGGGAGCAGGCTCTGGACGGATTCTATTCAAATGCTTTTCCTGTATGAGTGTTAGCAGTGAAAGCAACGATGGAGGCACCAATGTAAAGGGGATTGTGTGCTGAACAGGTCCAGCACCAGCTTTCAATCCTGGCTCTTCTGCTGTGGGAGCAGAGGCCAAACGTTCGTGCTGTACTAACTGTGCTGCTGGGCAGCTGAGAGACACCACCTGAGAATTTGGATTCAAATGGACTTTTAGGTATGAACCCGAGGAGAGACTGCAATGATGGTGACCCCGTTGCAAAGCTGCTTGTGTGCTGAAGAAGCAGAGCACTAGCTTTCCCTGCTGCTCCTTCTGCCGTGTGAGCAGATGCCACTGTTCATTCTGTGCTGACTGTGTTGCTGCGCAGCAGAGAGCAGCCTCTGGACTGATTCCATTCAAATGCTTTTCCTGTATGAAAGTGAGCAGTGAAAGCAACGATGAATGCACCAATGTAAAAGGGATTGTGTGCTGAACAGGTCCAGCACCAGCTTTCAATCCTGGCTCTTCTGCTGTGGGAGCAGAGGCCAAACGTTCGTGCTGTACTCACTGTGCTGCTGGGCAGCTGAGCGACACAACCTGAGAATTTGGATTCAAATGGACTTTTAGGTATGAAGCCGAGGAGAGACTGCAATGATGGTGACCCCGTTGCAAAGCTGCTTGTGTGCTGAAGAAGCAGAGCACTAGCTTTCCCTGCTGCTCCTTCTGCCGTGTGAGCAGATGCCACTGTTCACTCTGTGCTGACTGTGTTGCTGCGCAGCAGAGAGCAGCCTCTGGACTGATTCCATTCAAATGCTTTTCCTGTATGAATGTGAGCAGTGAAAGCAACGATGGAGGCACCAATGTAAAGGGGATTGTGTGCTGAACAGGTCCAGCACCAGCTTTCAATCCTTGCTCTTCTGCTGTGGGAGCAGAGGCCAAACGTTCGTGCTGTACTAACTGTGCTGCTGGGCAGCTGAGAGACACCACCTGAGAATTTGGATTCAAATGGACTTTTAGGTAGGAAACCGAGGAGAGACTCCAATGATGGTGACCCCGTTGCAAAGCTGCTTGTGTGCTGAAGAAGCAGAGCACTAGCTTTCCCTGCTGCTCCTTCACCCGTGTGAGCAGATGCCACTGTTCATTCTGTGCTGACTGTGCTGCTGCGCAGCAGAGAGCAGCCTCTGGACTGATTCCATTCAAATGCTTTTCCTGTATGAAAGTGAGCAGTGAAAGCAACGATGAATGCACCAATGTAAAAGGGATTGTGTGCTGAACAGGTCCAGCACCAGCTTTCAATCCTGGCTCTTCTGCTGTGGGAGCAGAGGCCAAACGTTCGTGCTGTACTCACTGTGCTGCTGGGCAGCTGAGAGACACCACCTGAGAATATGGATTCAAATGGACTTTTAGGTATGAAACCGAGGAGAGACTGCAATGATGGTGACCCCGTTGCAAAGCTGCTTGTGTGCTGAAGAAGCAGAGCACTAGCTTTCCCTGCTGCTCCTTCTGCCGTGTGATCAGATGCCACTGTTCATTCTGTGCTGTGTTGCTGCCAGCAGGGAGCAGGCTCTGGACGGATTCTTTTCAAATGCTTTTCCTGTATGAGTGTTAGCAGTGAAAAAGACGATGGAGACACCAATGTAAAGGGGATTGTGTGCTGAACAGGTCCAGCACCAGCTTTCAATCCTGGCTCTTCTGCTGTGGGAGCAGAGGCCAAACGTTCGTGCTGTACTCACTGTGCTGCTGGGCAGCTGAGCGACACCACCTGAGAATTTGGATTCAAATGGACTTTTAGGTATGAAGCCGAGGAGAGACTGCAATGATGGTGACCCCGTTGCAAAGCTGCTTGTGTGCTGAAGAAGCAGAGCACTAGCTTTCCCTGCTGCTCCTTCTGCCGTGTGAGCAGATGCCACTGTTCATTCTGTGCTGACTGTGTTGCTGAGCATCAGAGAGCAGCCTCTGGACTGATTCCATTCAAATGCTTTTCCTGTATGAATGTGAGCAGTGAAAGCAACGATGGAGGCACCAATGTAAAGGTGATTGTGTGCTGAACAGGTCCAGCACCAGCTTTCAATCCTGACTCTTCTGCTGTGGGAGCAGAGGCCAAACGTTCGTGCTGTACTAACTGTGCTGCTGGGCAGCTGAGAGACACCACCTGAGAATTTGGATTCAAATGGACTTTTAGGTATGAAACCGAGGAGAGACTGCAATGATGGTGACCCCGTTGCAAAGCTGCTTGTGTGCTGAAGATGTAGACCACTAGCTTTCCCTGCTGCTCCTTCTGCCGTGTGAGCAGATGCCACTGTTCATTCTGTGCTGACTGTGTTGCTGCGCAGCAGAGAGCAGCCTCTGGACTGATTCCATTCAAATGCTTTTCCTGTATGAAAGTGAGCAGTGAAAGAAACGATGAATGCACCAATGTAAAAGGGATTGTGTGCTGAACAGGTCCAGCACCAGCTTTCAATCCTGGCTCTTCTGCTGTGGGAGCAGAGGCCAAACGTTCGTGCTGTACTAACTGTGCTGCTGGGCAGCTGAGAGACACCACCTGAGAATTTGGATTCAAATGGACTTTTAGGTAGGAAACCGAGGAGAGACTGCAATGATGGTGACCCCGTTGCAAAGCTGCTTGTGTGCTGAAGAAGCAGAGCACTAGCTTTCCCTGCTGCTCCTTCTGCCGTGTGAGCAGATGCCACTGTTCATTCTGTGCTGTGTTGCTGCCAGCAGGGAGCAGGCTCTGGACTGATTCTATTCAAATGCTTTTCCTGTATGAGTGTTAGCAGTGAAAGCAACGATGGAGGCACCAATGTAAAGGGGATTGTGTGCTGAACAGGTCCAGCACCAGCTTTCAATCCTGGCTCTTCTGCTGTGGGAGCAGAGGCCAAACGTTCGTGCTGTACTCACTGTGCTGCTGGGCAGCTGAGACCACTTGAGAATTTGGATTCAAATGGACTTTTAGGTATGAACCCGAGGAGAGACTTCAATGATGGTGACCCCGTTGAAAAGCTGCTTGTGTGCTGAAGAAGCAGAGCACTAGCTTTCCCTGCTGCTCCTTCTGCCGTGTGAGCAGATGCCACTGTTCATTCTGTGCTGACAGTGTTCCTGCGCAGCAGAGAGCAGGCTCTGGACTGATTCCATTCAAATGCTTTTTCTGTATGAAAGTGAGCAGTGAAAGCAACGATGGAGGCACCAATGTAAAGGGGATTGTGTGCTGAACAGGTCCAGCACCAGCTTTCAATTCTGGCTCTTCTGCTGTGGGAGCAGAGGCCAAACGTTCGTGCTGTACTAACTGTGCTGCTGGGCAGCTGAGAGACACCACCTGAGAATTTGGATTCAAATGGACTTTTAGGTATGAAACCGAGGAGAGACTGCAATGATGGTAACCCCGTTGCAAAGCTGCTTGTGTGCTGAAGAGACACAACCCAAGCTTTCCCTGCTGCTCCTTCTGCCGTGTGAGCAGATGCCACTGTTCATTCTGTGCTGTGTTGCTGCCAGCAGGGAGCAGGCTCTGTGACGGATTCCATTCAAATGCTTTTCCTGTATGAGTGTTAGCAGTGAAAGCAACGATGGAGACACCAATGTAAAGGGGATTGTGTGCTGAACAGGTCCAGCACCAGCTTTCAATCCTGGCTCTTCTGCTGTGGGAGCAGAGGCCAAACGTTCGTGCTGTACTAACTGTGCTGCTGGGCACCTGAATTCAAATGGACTTTTAGGTATGAAACCGAGGAGAGACTGCAATGATGGTGACCCCGTTGCAAAGCTGCTTGTGTGCTGAAGAAGCAGAGCACTAGCTTTCCCTGCTGCTCCTTCTGCCGTGTGAGCAGATGCCACTCTTCATTCTGTGCTGACTGTGTTGCTGCGCAGCAGAGAGCAGCCTCTGGACTGATTCCATTCAAATGCTTTTCCTGTATGAAAGTGAGCAGTGAAAGCAACGATGAATGCACCAATGTAAAAGGGATTGTGTGCTGAACAGGTCCAGCACCAGCTTTCAATCCTGGCTCTTCTGCTGTGGGAGCAGAGGCCAAACGTTCGTGCTGTACTAACTGTGCTGCTGGGCAGCTGAGAGACACCACCTGAGAATTTGGATTCAAATGGACTTTTAGGTATGAACCCGAGGAGAGACTGCAATGATGGTGACCCCGTTGCAAAGCTGCTTGTGTGCTGAAGAAGCAGAGCACTAGCTTTCCCTGCTGCTCCTTCTGCCGTGTGAGCAGATGCCACTCTTCATTCTGTGCTGACTGTGTTGCTGCGCAGCAGAGAGCAGCCTCTGGACTGATTCCATTCAAATGCTTTTCCTGTATGAAAGTGAGCAGTGAAAGCAACGATGAATGCACCAATGTAAAAGGGATTGTGTGCTGAACAGGTCCAGCACCAGCTTTCAATCCTGGCTCTTCTGCTGTGGGAGCAGAGGCCAAACGTTCGTGCTGTACTAACTGTGCTGCTGGGCAGCTGAGAGACACCACCTGAGAATTTGGATTCAAATGGACTTTTAGGTATGAACCCGAGGAGAGACTGCAATGATGGTGACCCCGTTGCAAAGCTGCTTGTGTGCTGAAGAAGCAGAGCACTAGCTTTCCCTGCTGCTCCTTCTGCCGTGTGAGCAGATGCCACTCTTCATTCTGTGCTGACTGTGTTGCTGCGCAGCAGGGAACAGGCTCTGGACGGATTCCATTCAAATGCTTTTCCTGTATGAAAGTGAGCAGTGAAAGCAACGATGGAGGCACCAATGTAAAGGGGATTGTGTGCTGAACAGGTCCAGCACCAGCTTTCAATCCTGGCTCTTCTGCTGTTGGAGCAGAGGCCAAACGTTCGTGCTGTACTAACTGTGCTGCTGGGCAGCTGAATTCAAATGGACTTTTAGGTATGAAACCGAGGAGAGACTGCAATGATGGTGACCCCGTTGCAAAGCTGCTTGTGTGCTGAAGAAGCAGAGCACTAGCTTTCCCTGCTGCTCCTTCTGCCGTGTGAGCAGATGCCACTGTTCATTCTGTGCTGTGTTGCTGCCAGCAGGGAGCAGGCTCTGGACGGATTCCATTCAAATGCTTTTCCTGTATGAGTGTTAGCAGTGAAAGCAACGATGGAGACACCAATGTAAAGGGGATTGTGTGCTGAACAGGTCCAGCACCAGCTTTCAATCCTGGCTCTTCTGCTGTGGGAGCAGAGGCCAAACGTTCGTGCTGTACTAACTGTGCTGCTGGGCACCTGAATTCAAATGGACTTTTAGGTATGAAACCGAGGAGAGACTGCAATGATGGTGACCCCGTTGCAAAGCTGCTTGTGTGCTGAAGAAGCAGAGCACTAGCTTTCCCTGCTGCTCCTTCTGCCGTGTGAGCAGATGCCACTCTTCATTCTGTGCTGACTGTGTTGCTGCGCAGCAGAGAGCAGCCTCTGGACTGATTCCATTCAAATGCTTTTCCTGTATGAAAGTGAGCAGTGAAAGCAACGATGAATGCACCAATGTAAAAGGGATTGTGTGCTGAACAGGTCCAGCACCAGCTTTCAATCCTGGCTCTTCTGCTGTGGGAGCAGAGGCCAAACGTTCGTGCTGTACTAACTGTGCTGCTGGGCAGCTGAGAGACACCACCTGAGAATTTGGATTCAAATGGACTTTTAGGTAGGAAACCGAGGAGAGACTGCAATGATGGTGACCCCGTTGCAAAGCTGCTTGTGTGCTGAAGAAGCAGAGCACTAGCTTTCCCTGCTGCTCCTTCTGCCGTGTGAGCAGATGCCACTCTTCATTCTGTGCTGACTGTGTTGCTGCGCAGCAGGGAACAGGCTCAGGACGGATTCCATTCAAATGCTTTTCCTGTATGAAAGTGAGCAGTGAAAGCAACGATGGAGGCACCAATGTAAAGGGGATTGTGTGCTGAACAGGTCCAGCACCAGCTTTCAATCCTGGCTCTTCTGCTGTTGGAGCAGAGGCCAAACGTTCGTGCTGTACTAACTGTGCTGCTGGGCAGCTGAATTCAAATGGACTTTTAGGTATGAAACCGAGGAGAGACTGCAATGATGGTGACCCCGTTGCAAAGCTGCTTGTGTGCTGAAGAAGCAGAGCACTAGCTTTCCCTGCTGCTCCTTCTGCCGTGTGAGCAGATGCCACTGTTCATTCTGTGCTGTGTTGCTGCCAGCAGGGAGCAGGCTCTGGACGGATTCCATTCAAATGCTTTTCCTGTATGAGTGTTAGCAGTGAAAGCAACGATGGAGACACCAATGTAAAGGGGATTGTGTGCTGAACAGGTCCAGCACCAGCTTTCAATCCTGGCTCTTCTGCTGTGGGAGCAGAGGCCAAACGTTCGTGCTGTACTAACTGTGCTGCTGGGCACCTGAATTCAAATGGACTTTTAGGTATGAAACCGAGGAGAGACTGCAATGATGGTGACCCCGTTGCAAAGCTGCTTGTGTGCTGAAGAAGCAGAGCACTAGCTTTCCCTGCTGCTCCTTCTGCCGTGTGAGCAGATGCCACTCTTCATTCTGTGCTGACTGTGTTGCTGCGCAGCAGAGAGCAGCCTCTGGACTGATTCCATTCAAATGCTTTTCCTGTATGAAAGTGAGCAGTGAAAGCAACGATGAATGCACCAATGTAAAAGGGATTGTGTACTGAATAGGTCCAGCACCAGCTTTCAATCCTGGCTCTTCTGCTGTTGGAGCAGAGGCCAAACGTTCCTGCTGTACTCACTGTGCTGCTGGGCAGCTGAGAGACACCACCTGAGAATTTGGATTCAAATGGACTTTTAGGTAGGAAACCGAGGAGAGACTGCAATGATGGTGACCCCGTTGCAAAGCTGCTTGTGTGCTGAAGAAGCAGAGCACTAGCTTTCCCTGCTGCTCCTTCTGCCGTGTGAGCAGATGCCACTGTTCATTCTGTGCTGTGTTGCTGCCAGCAGGGAACAGGCTCTGGACGGATTCTATTCAAATGCTTTTCCTGTATGAATGTGAGCAGTGAAAGCAACGATGGAGGCACCAATGTAAAGGTGATTGTGTGCTGAACAGGTCCAGCACCAGCTTTCAATCCTGGCTCTTCTGCTGTGGGAGCAGAGGCCAAACGTTCGTGCTGTACTAACTGTGCTGCTGGGCAGCTGAGAGACACCACCTGAGAATTTGGATTCAAATGGACTTTTAGGTAGGAAACCGAGGAGAGACTGCAATGATGGTGACCCCGTTGCAAAGCTGCTTGTGTGCTGAAGAAGCAGAGCACAAGCTTTCTTTGCTGCTCCTTCTGCCGTGTGAGCAGATGCCACTGTTCATTCTGTGCTGACTGTGTTGCTGCGCAGCAGAGAGCAGCCTCTGGACTGATTCCATTCAAATGCTTTTCCTGTATGAATGTGAGCAGTGAAAGCAACGATGGAGGCACCAATGTAAAGGTGATTGTGTGCTGAACAGGTCCAGCACCAGCTTTCAATCCTGGCTCTTCTGCTGTGGGAGCAGAGGCCAAACGTTCGTGCTGTACTAACTGTGCTGCTGGGCAGCTGAGAGACACCACCTGAGAATTCGGTTTCTAATGGACTTTTAGGTAGGAAACCGAGGAGAGACTGCAATGATGGTGACCCCGTTGCAAAGCTGCTTGTGTGCTGAAGAAGCAGAGCACTAGCTTTCCCTGCTGCTCCTTCTCCCGTGTGAGCAGATGCCACTGTTCATTCTGTGCTGACTGTGTTGCTGCGCAGCAGAGAGCAGCCTCTGGACTGTTTCCATTCAAATGCTTTTCCTGTATGAATGTGAGCAGTGAAAGCAATGATGGAGGCACCAATGTAAAGGTGATTGTGTGCTGAACAGGTCCAGCACCAGCTTTCAATCCTGGCTCTTCTGCTGTGGGAGCAGAGGCCAAACGTTCGTGCTGTACTAACTGTGCTGCTGGGCAGCTGAGAGACACCACCTGAGAATTTGGATTCAAATGGACTTTTAGGTAGGAAACCGAGGAGAGACTGCAATGATGGTGACCCCGTTGCAAAGCTGCTTGTGTGCTGAAGAAGCAGAGCACTAGCTTTCCCTGCTGCTCCTTCTGCCGTGTGAGCAGATGCCACTGTTCATTCTGTGCTGACTGTGTTGCTGCGCAGCAGAGAGCAGCCTCTGGACTGATTCCATTCAAATGCTTTTCCTGTATGAAAGTGAGCAGTGAAAGCAACGGTGAATGCACCAATGTAAAAGGGATTGTGTGCTGAACAGGTCCAGCACCAGCTTTCAATCCTGGCTCTTCTGCTGTGGGAGCAGAGGCCAAACGTTCGTGCTGTACTAACTGTGCTGCTGGGCAGCTGAGAGACACCACCTGAGAATTTGGATTCAAATGGACTTTTAGGTATGAAACCGAGGAGAGACTGCAATGATGGTGACCCCGTTGCAAAACTGCTTGTGTGCTGAAGAAGCAGAGCACTAGCTTTCCCTGCTGCTCCTTCTCCCGTGTGAGCAGATGCCACTGTTCATTCTGTGCTGTGTTGCTGCCAGCAGGGAGCAGGCTCTGGACGGATTCTATTCAAATGCTTTTCCTGTATGAGTGTTAGCAGTGAAAGCAACGATGGAGACACCAATGTAAAGGGGATTGTGTGCTGAACAGGTCCAGCACCAGCTTTCAATCCTGGCTCTTCTGCTGTGGGAGAAGAGGCCAAACGTTCGTGCTCTACTAACTGTGCTGCTGGGCAGCTGAGAGACACCACCTGAGAATTTGGATTCTAATGGACTTTTAGGTAGGAAACCGAGGAGAGACTGCAATGATGGTGACCCCGTTGCAAAGCTGCTTGTGTGCTGAAGAAGCAGAGCACTAGCTTTCCCTGCTGCTCCTTCTGCCGTGTGAGCAGATGCCACTGTTCATTCTGTGCTGACTGTGTTGCTGCGCAGCAGAGAGCAGCCTCTGGACTGATTCCATTCAAATGCTTTTCCTGTATGAATGTGAGCAGTGAAAGCAACGATGAATGCACCAATGTAAAAGGGATTGTGTGCTGAACAGGTCCAGCACCAGCTTTCAATCCTGGCTCTTCTGCTGTGGGAGCAGAGGCCAAACGTTCGTGCTGTACTAACTGTGCTGCTGGGCAGCTGAGAGACACCACCTGAGAATTTGGATTCAAATGGACTTTTAGGTATGAACCCGAGGAGAGACTGCAATGATGGTGACCCCGTTGCAAAGCTGCTTGTGTGCTGAAGAAGCAGAGCACTAGCTTTCCCTGCTGCTCCTTCTGCCGTGTGAGCAGATGCCACTCTTCATTCTGTGCTGACTGTGTTGCTGCGCAGCAGGGAACAGGCTCTGGACGGATTCCATTCAAATGCTTTTCCTGTATGAAAGTGAGCAGTGAAAGCAACGATGGAGGCACCAATGTAAAGGGGATTGTGTGCTGAACAGGTCCAGCACCAGCTTTCAATCCTGGCTCTTCTGCTGTTGGAGCAGAGGCCAAACGTTCGTGCTGTACTAACTGTGCTGCTGGGCAGCTGAGAGACACCACCTGAGAATTTGGATTCAAATGGACTTTTAGGTAGGAAACCGAGGAGAGACTGCAATGATGGTGACCCCGTTGCAAAGCTGCTTGTGTGCTGAAGAAGCAGAGCACTAGCTTTCCCTGCTGCTCCTTCTGCCGTGTGAGCAGATGCCACTGTTCATTCTGTGCTGTGTTGCTGCCAGCAGGGAGCAGGCTCTGGACGGATTCCATTCAAATGCTTTTCCTGTATGAGTGTTAGCAGTGAAAGCAACGATGGAGACACCAATGTAAAGGGGATTGTGTGCTGAACAGGTCCAGCACCAGCTTTCAATCCTGGCTCTTCTGCTGTGGGAGCAGAGGCCAAACGTTCGTGCTGTACTAACTGTGCTGCTGGGCACCTGAATTCAAATGGACTTTTAGGTATGAAACCGAGGAGAGACTGCAATGATGGTGACCCCGTTGCAAAGCTGCTTGTGTGCTGAAGAAGCAGAGCACTAGCTTTCCCTGCTGCTCCTTCTGCCGTGTGAGCAGATGCCACTCTTCATTCTGTGCTGACTGTGTTGCTGCGCAGCAGAGAGCAGCCTCTGGACTGATTCCATTCAAATGCTTTTCCTGTATGAAAGTGAGCAGTGAAAGCAACGATGAATGCACCAATGTAAAAGGGATTGTGTGCTGAACAGGTCCAGCACCAGCTTTCAATCCTGGCTCTTCTGCTGTGGGAGCAGAGGCCAAACGTTCGTGCTGTACTAACTGTGCTGCTGGGCAGCTGAGAGACACCACCTGAGAATTTGGATTCAAATGGACTTTTAGGTATGAACCCGAGGAGAGACTGCAATGATGGTGACCCCGTTGCAAAGCTGCTTGTGTGCTGAAGAAGCAGAGCACTAGCTTTCCCTGCTGCTCCTTCTGCCGTGTGAGCAGATGCCACTCTTCATTCTGTGCTGACTGTGTTGCTGCGCAGCAGAGAGCAGCCTCTGGACTGATTCCATTCAAATGCTTTTCCTGTATGAAAGTGAGCAGTGAAAGCAACGATGAATGCACCAATGTAAAAGGGATTGTGTACTGAATAGGTCCAGCACCAGCTTTCAATCCTGGCTCTTCTGCTGTTGGAGCAGAGGCCAAACGTTCGTGCTGTACTCACTGTGCTGCTGGGCAGCTGAGAGACACCACCTGAGAATTTGGATTCAAATGGACTTTTAGGTAGGAAACCGAGGAGAGACTGCAATGATGGTGACCCCGTTGCAAAGCTGCTTGTGTGCTGAAGAAGCAGAGCACTAGCTTTCCCTGCTGCTCCTTCTGCCGTGTGAGCAGATGCCACTGTTCATTCTGTGCTGTGTTGCTGCCAGCAGGGAACAGGCTCTGGACGGATTCTATTCAAATGCTTTTCCTGTATGAATGTGAGCAGTGAAAGCAACGATGGAGGCACCAATGTAAAGGTGATTGTGTGCTGAACAGGTCCAGCACCAGCTTTCAATCCTGGCTCTTCTGCTGTGGGAGCAGAGGCCAAACGTTCGTGCTGTACTAACTGTGCTGCTGGGCAGCTGAGAGACACCACCTGAGAATTCGGTTTCTAATGGACTTTTAGGTAGGAAACCGAGGAGAGACTGCAATGATGGTGACCCCGTTGCAAAGCTGCTTGTGTGCTGAAGAAGCAGAGCACTAGCTTTCCCTGCTGCTCCTTCTCCCGTGTGAGCAGATGCCACTGTTCATTCTGTGCTGACTGTGTTGCTGCGCAGCAGAGAGCAGCCTCTGGACTGATTCCCTTCAAATGCTTTTCCTGTATGAATGTGAGCAGTGAAAGCAACGATGGAGGCACCAATGTAAAGGTGATTGTGTGCTGAACAGGTCCAGCACCAGCTTTCAATCCTGGCTCTTCTGCTGTGGGAGCAGAGGCCAAACGTTCGTGCTGTACTAACTGTGCTGCTGGGCAGCTGAGAGACACCACCTGAGAATTTGGATTCAAATGGACTTTTAGGTAGGAAACCGAGGAGAGACTGCAATGATGGTGACCCCGTTGCAAAGCTGCTTGTGTGCTGAAGAAGCAGAGCACTAGCTTTCCCTGCTGCTCCTTCTCCCGTGTGAGCAGATGCCACTGTTCATTCTGTGCTGACTGTGTTGCTGCGCAGCAGAGAGCAGCCTCTGGACTGATTCCATTCAAATGCTTTTCCTGTATGAGTGTTAGCAGTGAAAGCAACGATGGAGACACCAATGTAAAGGGGATTGTGTGCTGAACAGGTCCAGCACCAGCTTTCAATCCTGGCTCTTCTGCTGTGGGAGCAGAGGCCAAACGTTCGTGCTGTACTAACTGTGCTGCTGGGCAGCTGAGAGACACCACCTGAGAATTTGGATTCTAATGGACTTTTAGGTAGGAAACCGAGGAGAGACTGCAATGATGGTGACCCCGTTGCAAAGCTGCTTGTGTGCTGAAGAAGCAGAGCACTAGCTTTCCCTGCTGCTCCTTCTCCCGTGTGAGCAGATGCCACTGTTCATTCTGTGCTGACTGTGTTGCTGCGCAGCAGAGAGCAGCCTCTGGACTGATTCCATTCAAATGCTTTTCCTGTATGAATGTGAGCAGTGAAAGCAACGATGGAGGCACCAATGTAAAGGTGATTGTGTGCTGAACAGGTCCAGCACCAGCTTTCAATCCTGGCTCTTCTGCTGTGGGAGCAGAGGCCAAACGTTCGTGCTGTACTAACTGTGCTGCTGGGCAGCTGAGAGACACCACCTGAGAATTCGGTTTCTAATGGACTTTTAGGTAGGAAACCGAGGAGAGACTGCAATGATGGTGACCCCGTTGCAAAGCTGCTTGTGTGCTGAAGAAGCAGAGCACTAGCTTTCCCTGCTGCTCCTTCTCCCGTGTGAGCAGATGCCACTGTTCATTCTGTGCTGACTGTGTTGCTGCGCAGCAGAGAGCAGCCTCTGGACTGTTTCCATTCAAATGCTTTTCCTGTATGAATGTGAGCAGTGAAAGCAACGATGGAGGCACCAATGTAAAGGTGATTGTGTGCTGAACAGGTCCAGCACCAGCTTTCAATCCTGGCTCTTCTGCTGTGGGAGCAGAGGCCAAACGTTCGTGCTGTACTAACTGTGCTGCTGGGCAGCTGAGAGACACCACCTGAGAATTTGGATTCAAATGGACTTTTAGGTAGGAAACCGAGGAGAGACTGCAATGATGGTGACCCCGTTGCAAAGCTGCTTGTGTGCTGAAGAAGCAGAGCACTAGCTTTCCCTGCTGCTCCTTCTGCCGTGTGAGCAGATGCCACTGTTCATTCTGTGCTGTGTTGCTGCCAGCAGGGAGCAGGCTCTGGACGGATTCCATTCAAATGCTTTTCCTGTATGAGTGTTAGCAGTGAAAGCAACGATGGAGACACCAATGTAAAGGGGATTGTGTACTGAACAGGTCCAGCACCAGCTTTCAATCCTGGCTCTTCTGCTGTGGGAGTAGAGGCCAAACGTTCGTGCTGTACTAACTGTGCTGCTGGGCAGCTGAGAGACAGCACCTGAGAATTTGAATTCAAATGGACTTTTAGGTAGGAAACCGAGGAGAGACTGCAATGATGGTGACCCCGTTGCAAAGCTGCTTGTGTGCTGAAGAAGCAGAGCACTAGCTTTCCCTGCTGCTCCTTCTCCCGTGTGAGCAGATGCCACTGTTCATTCTGTGCTGACTGTGTTGCTGCGCAGCAGAGAGCAGCCTCTGGACTGATTCCATTCAAATGCTTTTCCTGTATGAAAGTGAGCAGTGAAAACAACGATGGAGGCACCAATGTAAAGGGGATTGTGTGCTGAACAGGTCCAGCACCAGCTTTCAATCCTGGCTCTTCTGCTGTTGGAGCAGAGGCCAAACGTTCGTGCTGTACTAACTGTGCTGCTGGGCAGCTGAGAGACACCACCTGAGAATTTGGATTCAAATGGACTTTTAGGTATGAAACCGAGGAGAGACTGCAATGATGGTGACCCCGTTGCAAAGCTGCTTGTGTGCTGAAGAAGCAGAGCACTAGCTTTCCCTGCTGCTCCTTCTGCCGTGTGAGCAGATGCCACTCTTCATTCTGTGCTGACTGTGTTGCTGCGCAGCAGAGAGCAGCCTCTGGACTGATTCCATTCAAATGCTTTTCCTGTATGAAAGTGAGCAGTGAAAGCAACGATGAATGCACCAATGTAAAAGGGATTGTGTGCTGAACAGGTCCAGCACCAGCTTTCAGTCCTGGCTCTTCTGCTGTTGGAGCAGAGGCCAAACGTTCGTGCTGTACTAACTGTGCTGCTGGGCACCTGAGCGACACCACCTGAGAATTTGGATTCAAATGGACTTTTAGGTATGAACCCGAGGAGAGACTGCAATGATGGTGACCCCGTTGCAAAGCTGCTTGTGTGCTGAAGAAGCAGAACACTAGCTTTCCCTGCTGCTCCTTCTCCCGTGTGAGCAGATGCCACTGTTCATTCTGTGCTGACTGTGTTGCTGCGCAGCAGAGAGCAGCCTCTGGACTGATTCCATTCAAATGCTTTTCCTGTATGAATGTGAGCAGTGAAAGCAACGATGGAGGCACCAATGTAAAGGTGATTGTGTGCTGAACAGGTCCAGCACCAGCTTTCAATCCTGGCTCTTCTGCTGTGGGAGCAGAGGCCAAACGTTCGTGCTGTACTAACTGTGCTGCTGGGCAGCTGAGAGACACCACCTGAGAATTTGGATTCAAATGGACTTTTAGGTAGGAAACCGAGGAGAGACTGCAATGATGGTGACCCCGTTGCAAAGCTGCTTGTGTGCTGAAGAAGCAGAACACTAGCTTTCCCTGCTGCTCCTTCTCCCGTGTGAGCAGATGCCACTGTTCATTCTGTGCTGACTGTGTTGCTGCGCAGCAGAGAGCAGCCTCTGGACTGATTCCATTCAAATGCTTTTCCTGTATGAATGTGAGCAGTGAAAGCAACGATGGAGGCACCAATGTAAAGGTGATTGTGTGCTGAACAGGTCCAGCACCAGCTTTCAATCCTGGCTCTTCTGCTGTGGGAGCAGAGGCCAAACGTTCGTGCTGTACTAACTGTGCTGCTGGGCAGCTGAGAGACACCACCTGAGAATTTGGATTCAAATGGACTTTTAGGTAGGAAACCGAGGAGAGACTGCAATGATGGTGACCCCGTTGCAAAGCTGCTTGTGTGCTGAAGAAGCAGAGCACTAGCTTTCCCTGCTGCTCCTTCTGCCGTGTGAGCAGATGCCACTGTTCATTCTGTGTTGTGTTGCTGCCAGCAGGGAGCAGGCTCTGGACGGATTCCATTCAAATGCTTTTCCTGTATGAGTGTTAGCAGTGAAAGCAACGATGGAGACACCAATGTAAAGGGGATTGTGTGCTGAACAGGTCCAGCACCAGCTTTCAATCCTGGCTCTTCTGCTGTGGGAGCAGAGGCCAAACGTTCGTGCTGTACTAACTGTGCTGCTGGGCACCTGAATTCAAATGGACTTTTAGGTATGAAGCCGAGGAGAGACTGCAATGATGGTGACCCCGTTGCAAAGCTGCTTGTGTGCTGAAGAAGCAGAGCACTAGCTTTCCCTGCTGCTCCTTCTGCCGTGTGAGCAGATGCCACTCTTCATTCTGTGCTGACTGTGTTGCTGCGCAGCAGAGAGCAGCCTCTGGACTGATTCCATTCAAATGCTTTTCCTGTATGAAAGTGAGCAGTGAAA
Organism: Pezoporus flaviventris; assembly: GCF_033815535.1. Classification (NCBI taxonomy): domain Eukaryota; kingdom Metazoa; phylum Chordata; class Aves; order Psittaciformes; family Psittacidae; genus Pezoporus; species Pezoporus flaviventris. Next base: position 133,197 of record NW_026893033.1, read on the forward strand.
GCAACGATGAATGCACCAATGTAAAAGGGATTGTGTGCTGAACAGGTCCAGCACCAGCTTTCAATCCTGGCTCTTCTGCTGTGGGAGCAGAGGCCAAACGTTCGTGCTGTACTAACTGTGCTGCTGGGCAGCTGAGAGACACCACCTGAGAATTTGGATTCAAATGGACTTTTAGGTATGAACCCGAGGAGAGACTGCAATGATGGTGACCCCGTTGCAAAGCTGCTTGTGTGCTGAAGAAGCAGAGCACTAGCTTTCCCTGCTGCTCCTTCTGCCGTGTGAGCAGATGCCACTCTTCATTCTGTGCTGACTGTGTTGCTGCGCAGCAGAGAGCAGCCTCTGGACTGATTCCATTCAAATGCTTTTCCTGTATGAAAGTGAGCAGTGAAAGCAACGATGAATGCACCAATGTAAAAGGGATTGTGTACTGAATAGGTCCAGCACCAGCTTTCAATCCTGGCTCTTCTGCTGTTGGAGCAGAGGCCAAACGTTCGTGCTGTACTCACTGTGCTGCTGGGCAGCTGAGAGACACCACCTGAGAATTTGGATTCAAATGGACTTTTAGGTAGGAAACCGAGGAGAGACTGCAATGATGGTGACCCCGTTGCAAAGCTGCTTGTGTGCTGAAGAAGCAGAGCACTAGCTTTCCCTGCTGCTCCTTCTGCCGTGTGAGCAGATGCCACTGTTCATTCTGTGCTGTGTTGCTGCCAGCAGGGAACAGGCTCTGGACGGATTCTATTCAAATGCTTTTCCTGTATGAATGTGAGCAGTGAAAGCAACGATGGAGGCACCAATGTAAAGGTGATTGTGTGCTGAACAGGTCCAGCACCAGCTTTCAATCCTGGCTCTTCTGCTGTGGGAGCAGAGGCCAAACGTTCGTGCTGTACTAACTGTGCTGCTGGGCAGCTGAGAGACACCACCTGAGAATTCGGTTTCTAATGGACTTTTAGGTAGGAAACCGAGGAGAGACTGCAATGATGGTGACCCCGTTGCAAAGCTGCTTGTGTGCTGAAGAAGCAGAGCACTAGCTTTCCCTGCTGCTCCTTCTCCCGTGTGAGCAGATGCCACTGTTCATTCTGTGCTGACTGTGTTGCTGCGCAGCAGAGAGCAGCCTCTGGACTGATTCCCTTCAAATGCTTTTCCTGTATGAATGTGAGCAGTGAAAGCAACGATGGAGGCACCAATGTAAAGGTGATTGTGTGCTGAACAGGTCCAGCACCAGCTTTCAATCCTGGCTCTTCTGCTGTGGGAGCAGAGGCCAAACGTTCGTGCTGTACTAACTGTGCTGCTGGGCAGCTGAGAGACACCACCTGAGAATTTGGATTCAAATGGACTTTTAGGTAGGAAACCGAGGAGAGACTGCAATGATGGTGACCCCGTTGCAAAGCTGCTTGTGTGCTGAAGAAGCAGAGCACTAGCTTTCCCTGCTGCTCCTTCTCCCGTGTGAGCAGATGCCACTGTTCATTCTGTGCTGACTGTGTTGCTGCGCAGCAGAGAGCAGCCTCTGGACTGATTCCATTCAAATGCTTTTCCTGTATGAGTGTTAGCAGTGAAAGCAACGATGGAGACACCAATGTAAAGGGGATTGTGTGCTGAACAGGTCCAGCACCAGCTTTCAATCCTGGCTCTTCTGCTGTGGGAGCAGAGGCCAAACGTTCGTGCTGTACTAACTGTGCTGCTGGGCAGCTGAGAGACACCACCTGAGAATTTGGATTCTAATGGACTTTTAGGTAGGAAACCGAGGAGAGACTGCAATGATGGTGACCCCGTTGCAAAGCTGCTTGTGTGCTGAAGAAGCAGAGCACTAGCTTTCCCTGCTGCTCCTTCTCCCGTGTGAGCAGATGCCACTGTTCATTCTGTGCTGACTGTGTTGCTGCGCAGCAGAGAGCAGCCTCTGGACTGATTCCATTCAAATGCTTTTCCTGTATGAATGTGAGCAGTGAAAGCAACGATGGAGGCACCAATGTAAAGGTGATTGTGTGCTGAACAGGTCCAGCACCAGCTTTCAATCCTGGCTCTTCTGCTGTGGGAGCAGAGGCCAAACGTTCGTGCTGTACTAACTGTGCTGCTGGGCAGCTGAGAGACACCACCTGAGAATTCGGTTTCTAATGGACTTTTAGGTAGGAAACCGAGGAGAGACTGCAATGATGGTGACCCCGTTGCAAAGCTGCTTGTGTGCTGAAGAAGCAGAGCACTAGCTTTCCCTGCTGCTCCTTCTGCCGTGTGAGCAGATGCCACTGTTCATTCTGTGCTGACTGTGTTGCTGCGCAGCAGAGAGCAGCCTCTGGACTGTTTCCATTCAAATGCTTTTCCTGTATGAATGTGAGCAGTGAAAGCAACGATGGAGGCACCAATGTAAAGGTGATTGTGTGCTGAACAGGTCCAGCACCAGCTTTCAATCCTGGCTCTTCTGCTGTGGGAGCAGAGGCCAAACGTTCGTGCTGTACTAACTGTGCTGCTGGGCAGCTGAGAGACACCACCTGAGAATTTGGATTCAAATGGACTTTTAGGTAGGAAACCGAGGAGAGACTGCAATGATGGTGACCCCGTTGCAAAGCTGCTTGTGTGCTGAAGAAGCAGAGCACTAGCTTTCCCTGCTGCTCCTTCTGCCGTGTGAGCAGATGCCACTGTTCATTCTGTGCTGTGTTGCTGCCAGCAGGGAGCAGGCTCTGGACGGATTCCATTCAAATGCTTTTCCTGTATGAGTGTTAGCAGTGAAAGCAACGATGGAGACACCAATGTAAAGGGGATTGTGTACTGAACAGGTCCAGCACCAGCTTTCAATCCTGGCTCTTCTGCTGTGGGAGTAGAGGCCAAACGTTCGTGCTGTACTAACTGTGCTGCTGGGCAGCTGAGAGACAGCACCTGAGAATTTGAATTCAAATGGACTTTTAGGTAGGAAACCGAGGAGAGACTGCAATGATGGTGACCCCGTTGCAAAGCTGCTTGTGTGCTGAAGAAGCAGAGCACTAGCTTTCCCTGCTGCTCCTTCTCCCGTGTGAGCAGATGCCACTGTTCATTCTGTGCTGACTGTGTTGCTGCGCAGCAGAGAGCAGCCTCTGGACTGATTCCATTCAAATGCTTTTCCTGTATGAAAGTGAGCAGTGAAAACAACGATGGAGGCACCAATGTAAAGGGGATTGTGTGCTGAACAGGTCCAGCACCAGCTTTCAATCCTGGCTCTTCTGCTGTTGGAGCAGAGGCCAAACGTTAGTGCTGTACTAACTGTGCTGCTGGGCAGCTGAGAGACACCACCTGAGAATTTGGATTCAAATGGACTTTTAGGTATGAAACCGAGGAGAGACTGCAATGATGGTGACCCCGTTGCAAAGCTGCTTGTGTGCTGAAGAAGCAGAGCACTAGCTTTCCCTGCTGCTCCTTCTGCCGTGTGAGCAGATGCCACTCTTCATTCTGTGCTGACTGTGTTGCTGCGCAGCAGAGAGCAGCCTCTGGACTGATTCCATTCAAATGCTTTTCCTGTATGAAAGTGAGCAGTGAAAGCAACGATGAATGCACCAATGTAAAAGGGATTGTGTGCTGAACAGGTCCAGCACCAGCTTTCAGTCCTGGCTCTTCTGCTGTTGGAGCAGAGGCCAAACGTTCGTGCTGTACTAACTGTGCTGCTGGGCACCTGAGCGACACCACCTGAGAATTTGGATTCAAATGGACTTTTAGGTATGAACCCGAGGAGAGACTGCAATGATGGTGACCCCGTTGCAAAGCTGCTTGTGTGCTGAAGAAGCAGAACACTAGCTTTCCCTGCTGCTCCTTCTCCCGTGTGAGCAGATGCCACTGTTCATTCTGTGCTGACTGTGTTGCTGCGCAGCAGAGAGCAGCCTCTGGACTGATTCCATTCAAATGCTTTTCCTGTATGAATGTGAGCAGTGAAAGCAACGATGGAGGCACCAATGTAAAGGTGATTGTGTGCTGAACAGGTCCAGCACCAGCTTTCAATCCTGGCTCTTCTGCTGTGGGAGCAGAGGCCAAACGTTCGTGCTGTACTAACTGTGCTGCTGGGCAGCTGAGAGACACCACCTGAGAATTTGGATTCAAATGGACTTTTAGGTAGGAAACCGAGGAGAGACTGCAATGATGGTGACCCCGTTGCAAAGCTGCTTGTGTGCTGAAGAAGCAGAGCACTAGCTTTCCCTGCTGCTCCTTCTGCCGTGTGAGCAGATGCCACTGTTCATTCTGTGCTGTGTTGCTGCGCAGCAGAGAGCAGCCTCTGGACTGATTCCATTCAAATGCTTTTCCTGTATGAATGTGAGCAGTGAAAGCAACGATGAATGCACCAATGTAAAAGGGATTGTGTGCTGAACAGGTCCAGCACCAGCTTTCAATCCTGGCTCTTCTGCTGTGGGAGCAGAGGCCAAACGTTCGTGCTGTACTAACTGTGCTGCTGGGCAGCTGAGAGACACCACCTGAGAATTTGGATTCAAATGGACTTTTAGGTATGAAACCGAGGAGAGACTGCAATGATGGTGACCCCGTTGCAAAGCTGCTTGTGTGCTGAAGAAGCAGAGCACTAGCTTTCCCTGCTGCTCCTTCTGCCGTGTGAGCAGATGCCACTCTTCATTCTGTGCTGACTGTGTTGCTGCGCAGCAGAGAGCAGCCTCTGGACTGATTCCATTCAAATGCTTTTCCTGTATGAAAGTGAGCAGTGAAAGCAACGATGAATGCACCAATGTAAAAGGGATTGTGTACTGAACAGGTCCAGCACCAGCTTTCAATCCTGGCTCTTCTGCTGTTGGAGCAGAGGCCAAACGTTCGTGCTGTACTCACTGTGCTGCTGGGCAGCTGAGAGACACCACCTGAGAATTTGGATTCAAATGGACTTTTAGGTAGGAAACCGAGGAGAGACTGCAATGATGGTGACCCCGCTGCAAAGCTGCTTGTGTGCTGAAGAAGCAGAGCACTAGCTTTCCCTGCTGCTCCTTCTGCCGTGTGAGCAGATGCCACTGTTCATTCTGTGCTGACTGTGTTGCTGCGCAGCAGAGAGCAGCCTCTGGACTGATTCCATTCAAATGCTTTTCCTGTATGAATGTGAGCAGTGAAAGCAACGATGGAGGCACCAATGTAAAGGTGATTGTGTGCTGAACAGGTCCAGCACCAGCTTTCAATCCTGGCTCTTCTGCTGTGGGAGCAGAGGCCAAACGTTCGTGCTGTACTAACTGTGCTGCTGGGCAGCTGAGCGACACCACCTGAGAATTCGGATTCTAATGGACTTTTAGGTATGAAGCCGAGGAGAGACTGCAATGATGGTGACCCCGTTGCAAAGCTGCTTGTGTGCTGAAGAAGCAGAGCACTAGCTTTCCCTGCTGCTCCTTCTGCCGTGTGAGCAGATGCCACTGTTCATTCTGTGCTGACTGTGTTGCTGCGCAGCAGAGAGCAGCCTCTGGACTGATTCCATTCAAATGCTTTTCCTGTATGAAAGTGAGCAGTGAAAGCAACGATGAATGCACCAATGTAAAAGGGATTGTGTGCTGAACAGGTCCAGCACCAGCTTTCAATCCTGGCTCTTCTGCTGTGGGAGCAGAGGCCAAACGTTCGTGCTGTACTAACTGTGCTGCTGGGCAGCTGAGAGACACTACCTGAGAATTTGGATTCAAATGGACTTTTAGGTAGGAAACCGAGGAGAGACTGCAATGATGGTGACCCCGTTGCAAAGCTGCTTGTGTGCTGAAGAAGCAGAGCACTAGCTTTCCCTGCTGCTCCTTCTGCCGTGTGAGCAGATGCCACTGTTCATTCTGTGCTGTGTTGCTGCCAGCAGGGAGCAGGCTCTGGACGGATTCTATTCAAATGCTTTTCCTGTATGAGTGTTAGCAGTGAAAGCAACGATGGAGACACCAATGTAAAGGGGATTGTGTGCTGAACAGGTCCAGCACCAGCTTTCAATCCTGGCTCTTCTGCTGTGGGAGCAGAGGCCAAACGTTCGTGCTGTACTAACTGTGCTGCTGGGCAGCTGAGAGACACCACCTGAGAATTTGGATTCAAATGGACTTTTAGGTAGGAAACCGAGGAGAGACTGCAATGATGGTGACCCCGTTGCAAAGCTGCTTGTGTGCTGAAGAAGCAGAACACTAGCTTTCCCTGCTGCTCCTTCTCCCGTGTGAGCAGATGCCACTGTTCATTCTGTGCTGACTGTGTTGCTGCGCAGCAGAGAGCAGCCTCTGGACTGATTCCATTCAAATGCTTTTCCTGTATGAAAGTGAGCAGTGAAAGCAACGATGGAGGCACCAATGTAAAGGGGATTGTGTGCTGAACAGGTCCAGCACCAGCTTTCAATCCTGGCTCTTCTGCTGTTGGAGCAGAGGCCAAACGTTCGTGCTGTACTAACTGTGCTGCTGGGCAGCTGAGAGACACCACCTGAGAATTTGGATTCAAATGGACTTTTAGGTATGAAACCGAGGAGAGACTGCAATGATGGTGACCCCGTTGCAAAGCTGCTTGTGTGCTGAAGAAGCAGAGCACTAGCTTTCCCTGCTGCTCCTTCTGCCGTGTGAGCAGATGCCACTCTTCATTCTGTGCTGTGTTGCTGCGCAGCAGAGAGCAGCCTCTGGACTGATTCCATTCAAATGCTTTTCCTGTATGAAAGTGAGCAGTGAAAGCAACGATGAATGCACCAATATAAAAGGGATTGTGTGCTGAACAGGTCCAGCACCAGCTTTCAATCCTGGCTCTTCTGCTGTTGGAGCAGAGGCCAAACGTTAGTGCTGTACTAACTGTGCTGCTGGGCACCTGAGCGACACCACCTGAGAATTCGGATTCAAATGGACTTTTAGGTATGAACCCGAGGAGAGACTGCAATGATGGTGACCCCGTTGCAAAGCTGCTTGTGTGCTGAAGAAGCAGAACACTAGCTTTCCCTGCTGCTCCTTCTCCCGTGTGAGCAGATGCCACTGTTCATTCTGTGCTGACTGTGTTGCTGCGCAGCAGAGAGCAGCCTCTGGACTGATTCCATTCAAATGCTTTTCCTGTATGAATGTGAGCAGTGAAAGCAACGATGGAGGCACCAATGTAAAGGTGATTGTGTGCTGAACAGGTCCAGCACCAGCTTTCAATCCTGGCTCTTCTGCTGTGGGAGCAGAGGCCAAACGTTCGTGCTGTACTAACTGTGCTGCTGGGCAGCTGAGAGACACCACCTGAGAATTTGGATTCAAATGGACTTTTAGGTAGGAAACCGAGGAGAGACTGCAATGATGGTGACCCCGTTGCAAAACTGCTTGTGTGCTGAAGAAGCAGAGCACTAGCTTTCCCTGCTGCTCCTTCTGCCGTGTGAGCAGATGCCACTGTTCATTCTGTGCTGTGTTGCTGCCAGCAGGGAGCAGGCTCTGGACGGATTCTATTCAAATGCTTTTCCTGTATGAGTGTTAGCAGTGAAAGCACCGATGGAGGCACCAATGTAAAGGGGATTGTGTGCTGAACAGGTCCAGCACCAGCTTTCAATCCTGGCTCTTCTGCTGTGGGAGCAGAGGCCAAACGTTCGTGCTGTACTAACTGTGCTGCTGGGCAGCTGAGAGACACCACCTGAGAATTTGGATTCAAATGGACTTTTAGGTATGAACCCGAGGAGAGACTGCAATGATGGTGACCCCGTTGCAAAGCTGCTTGTGTGCTGAAGAAGCAGAGCACTAGCTTTCCCTGCTGCTCCTTCTGCCGTGTGAGCAGATGCCACTCTTCATTCTGTGCTGACTGTGTTGCTGCGCAGCAGAGAGCAGCCTCTGGACTGATTCCATTCAAATGCTTTTCCTGTATGAAAGTGAGCAGTGAAAGCAACGATGAATGCACCAATGTAAAAGGGATTGTGTACTGAACAGGTCCAGCACCAGCTTTCAATCCTGGCTCTTCTGCTGTTGGAGCAGAGGCCAAACGTTCGTGCTGTACTCACTGTGCTGCTGGGCAGCTGAGAGACACCACCTGAGAATTTGGATTCAAATGGACTTTTAGGTAGGAAACCGAGGAGAGACTGCAATGATGGTGACCCCGTTGCAAAGCTGCTTGTGTGCTGAAGAAGCAGAGCACTAGCTTTCCCTGCTGCTCCTTCTGCCGTGTGAGCAGATGCCACTGTTCATTCTGTGCTGACTGTGTTGCTGCGCAGCAGAGAGCAGCCTCTGGACTGATTCCATTCAAATGCTTTTCCTGTATGAATGTGAGCAGTGAAAGCAACGATGGAGCCACCAATGTAAAGGTGATTGTGTGCTGAACAGGTCCAGCACCAGCTTTCAATTCTGGCTCTTCTGCTGTGGGAGCAGAGGCCAAACGTTCGTGCTGTACTAACTGTGTTGCTGGGCAGCTGAGCGACACCACCTGAGAATTCGGATTCAAATGGACTTTTAGGTATGAAGCCGAGGAGAGACTGCAATGATGGTGACCCCGTTGCAAAGCTGCTTGTGTGCTGAAGAAGCAGAGCACTAGCTTTCCCTGCTGCTCCTTCTGCCGTGTGAGCAGATGCCACTGTTCATTCTGTGCTGACTGTGTTGCTGCGCAGCAGAGAGCAGCCTCTGGACTGATTCCATTCAAATGCTTTTCCTGTATGAAAGTGAGCAGTGAAAGCAACGATGAATGCACCAATGTAAAAGGGATTGTGTGCTGAACAGGTCCAGCACCAGCTTTCAATCCTGGCTCTTCTGCTGTGGGAGCAGAGGCCAAACGTTCGTGCTGTACTATCTGTGCTGCTGGGCAGCTGAGAGACACCACCTGAGAATTTGGATTCAAATGGACTTTTAGGTAGGAAACCGAGGAGAGACTGCAATGATGGTGACCCCGTTGCAAAGCTGCTTGTGTGCTGAAGAAGCAGAGCACTAGCTTTCCCTGCTGCTCCTTCTGCCGTGTGAGCAGATGCCACTGTTCATTCTGTGCTGTGTTGCTGCCAGCAGGGAGCAGGCTCTGGACGGATTCTATTCAAATGCTTTTCCTGTATGAGTGTTAGCAGTGAAAGCAACGATGGAGACACCAATGTAAAGGGGATTGTGTGCTGAACAGGTCCAGCACCAGCTTTCAATCCTGGCTCTTCTGCTGTGGGAGCAGAGGCCAAACGTTCGTGCTGTACTAACTGTGCTGCTGGGCAGCTGAGAGACACCACCTGAGAATTTGGATTCAAATGGACTTTTAGGTAGGAAACCGAGGAGAGACTGCAATGATGGTGACCCCGTTGCAAAGCTGCTTGTGTGCTGAAGAAGCAGAGCACTAGCTTTCCCTGCTGCTCCTTCTCCCGTGTGAGCAGATGCCACTGTTCATTCTGTGCTGACTGTGTTGCTGCGCAGCAGAGAGCAGCCTCTGGACTGATTCCATTCAAATGCTTTTCCTGTATGAAAGTGAGCAGTGAAAGCAACGATGGAGGCACCAATGTAAAGGGGATTGTGTGCTGAACAGGTCCAGCACCGGCTTTCAATCCTGGCTCTTCTGCTGTTGGAGCAGAGGCCAAACGTTCGTGCTGTACTAACTGTGCTGCTGGGCAGCTGAGAGACACCACCTGAGAATTTGGATTCAAATGGACTTTTAGGTATGAAACCGAGGAGAGACTGCAATGATGGTGACCCCGTTGCAAAGCTGCTTGTGTGCTGAAGAAGCAGAGCACTAGCTTTCCCTGCTGCTCCTTCTGCCGTGTGAGCAGATGCCACTCTTCATTCTGTGCTGTGTTGCTGCGCAGCAGAGAGCAGCCTCTGGACTGATTCCATTCAAATGCTTTTCCTGTATGAAAGTGAGCAGTGAAAGCAACGATGAATGCACCAATGTAAAAGGGATTGTGTACTGAACAGGTCCAGCACCAGCTTTCAATCCTGGCTCTTCTGCTGTTGGAGCAGAGGCCAAACGTTCGTGCTGTACTCACTGTGCTGCTGGGCAGCTGAGAGACACCACCTGAGAATTTGGATTCAAATGGACTTTTAGGTAGGAAACCGAGGAGAGACTGCAATGATGGTGACCCCGTTGCAAAGCTGCTTGTGTGCTGAAGAAGCAGAGCACTAGCTTTCCCTGCTGCTCCTTCTGCCGTGTGAGCAGATGCCACTGTTCATTCTGTGCTGACTGTGTTGCTGCGCAGCAGAGAGCAGCCTCTGGACTGATTCCATTCAAATGCTTTTCCTGTATGAATGTGAGCAGTGAAAGCAACGATGGAGCCACCAATGTAAAGGTGATTGTGTGCTGAACAGGTCCAGCACCAGCTTTCAATTCTGGCTCTTCTGCTGTGGGAGCAGAGGCCAAACGTTCGTGCTGTACTAACTGTGCTGCTGGGCAGCTGAGCGACACCACCTGAGAATTCGGATTCAAATGGACTTTTAGGTATGAAGCCGAGGAGAGACTGCAATGATGGTGACCCCGTTGCAAAGCTGCTTGTGTGCTGAAGAAGCAGAGCACTAGCTTTCCCTGCTGCTCCTTCTCCCGTGTGAGCAGATGCCACTGTTCATTCTGTGCTGACTGTGTTGCTGCGCAGCAGAGAGCAGCCTCTGGACTGATTCCATTCAAATGCTTTTCCTGTATGAAAGTGAGCAGTGAAAGCAACGATGGAGGCACCAATGTAAAGGGGATTGTGTGCTGAACAGGTCCAGCACCAGCTTTCAATCCTGGCTCTTCTGCTGTTGGAGCAGAGGCCAAACGTTCGTGCTGTACTAACTGTGCTGCTGGGCAGCTGAGAGACACCACCTGAGAATTTGGATTCAAATGGACTTTTAGGTATGAAACCGAGGAGAGACTGCAATGATGGTGACCCCGTTGCAAAGCTGCTTGTGTGCTGAAGAAGCAGAGCACTAGCTTTCCCTGCTGCTTCTTCTGCCGTGTGAGCAGATGCCACTGTTCATTCTGTGCTGTGTTGCTGCCAGCAGGGAGCAGGCTCTGGACTGATTCCATTCAAATGCTTTTCCTGTATGAGTGTTAGCAGAGAAAGCAACGATGGAGACACCAATGTAAAGGGGATTGTGTACTGAACAGGTCCAGCACCAGCTTTCAATCCTGGTTCTTCTGCTGTGGGAGTAGAGGCCAAACGTTCGTGCTGTACTAACTGTGCTGCTGGGCAGCTGAGAGACAGCACCTGAGAATTTGAATTCAAATGGACTTTTAGGTAGGAAACCGAGGAGAGACTGCAATGATGGTGACCCCGTTGCAAAGCTGCTTGTGTGCTGAAGAAGCAGAGCACTAGCTTTCCCTGCTGCTCCTTCTCCCGTGTGAGCAGATGCCACTGTTCATTCTGTGCTGACTGTGTTGCTGCGCAGCAGAGAGCAGCCTCTGGACTGATTCCATTCAAATGCTTTTCCTGTATGAAAGTGAGCAGTGAAAGCACCGATGGAGGCACCAATGTAAAGGGGATTGTGTGCTGAACAGGTCCAGCACCAGCTTTCAATCCTGGCTCTTCTGCTGTTGGAGCAGAGGCCAAACGTTCGTGCTGTACTAACTGTGCTGCTGGGCAGCTGAGAGACACTACCTGAGAATTTGGATTCAAATGGACTTTTAGGTATGAAACCGAGGAGAGACTGCAATGATGGTGACCCCGTTGCAAAGCTGCTTGTGTGCTGAAGAAGCAGAGCACTAGCTTTCCCTGCTGCTCCTTCTGCCGTGTGAGCAGATGCCACTCTTCATTCTGTGCTGTGTTGCTGCGCAGCAGAGAGCAGCCTCTGGACTGATTCCATTCAAATGCTTTTCCTGTATGAAAGTGAGCAGTGAAAGCAACGATGAATGCACCAATGTAAAAGGGATTGTGTGCTGAACAGGTCCAGCACCAGCTTTCAATCCTGGCTCTTCTGCTGTTGGAGCAGAGGCCAAACGTTCGTGCTGTACTAACTGTGCTGCTGGGCACCTGAGCGACACCACCTGAGAATTCGGATTCAAATGGCCTTTTAGGTATGAAACCGAGGAGAGACTGCAATGATGGTGACCCCGTTGCAAAGCTGCTTGTGTGCTGAAGAAGCAGAGCACTAGCTTTCCCTGCTGCTCCTTCTGCCGTGTGAGCAGATGCCACTGTTCATTCTGTGCTGACTGTGTTGCTGCGCAGCAGAGAGCAGCCTCTGGACTGATTCCATTCAAATGCTTTTCCTGTATGAATGTGAGCAGTGAAAGCAACGATGGAGGCACCAATGTAAAGGTGATTGTGTGCTGAACAGGTCCAGCACCAGCTTTCAATCCTGGCTCTTCTGCTGTGGGAGCAGAGGCCAAACGTTCGTGCTGTACTAACTGTGCTGCTGGGCAGCTGAGAGACACCACCTGAGAATTTGGATTCAAATGGACTTTTAGGTAGGAAACCGAGGAGAGACTGCAATGATGGTGACCCCGTTGCAAAGCTGCTTGTGTGCTGAAGAAGCAGAGCACTAGCTTTCCCTGCTGCTCCTTCTGCCGTGTGAGCAGATGCCACTGTTCATTCTGTGCTGTGTTGCTGCGCAGCAGAGAGCAGCCTCTGGACTGATTCCATTCAAATGCTTTTCCTGTATGAAAGTGAGCAGTGAAAGCAACGATGAATGCACCAATGTAAAAGGGATTGTGTGCTGAACAGGTCCAGCACCAGCTTTCAATCCTGGCTCTTCTGCTGTGGGAGCAGAGGCCAAACGTTCGTGCTGTACTAACTGTGCTGCTGGGCAGCTGAGAGACACCACCTGAGAATTTGGATTCAAATGGACTTTTAGGTATGAACCCGAGGAGAGACTGCAATGATGGTGACCCCGTTGCAAAGCTGCTTGTGTGCTGAAGAAGCAGAGCACTAGCTTTCCCTGCTGCTCCTTCTGCCGTGTGAGCAGATGCCACTGTTCATTCTGTGCTGACTGTGTTGCTGCGCAGCAGAGAGCAGCCTCTGGACTGATTCCATTCAAATGCTTTTCCTGTATGAATGTGAGCAGTGAAAGCAACGATGGAGGCACCAATGTAAAGGTGATTGTGTGCTGAACAGGTCCAGCACCAGCTTTCAATCCTGGCTCTTCTGCTGTGGGAGCAGAGGCCAAACGTTCGTGCTGTACTAACTGTGCTGCTGGGCAGCTGAGCGACACCACCTGAGAATTCGGATTCAAATGGACTTTTAGGTATGAAGCCGAGGAGAGACTGCAATGATGGTGACCCCGTTGCAAAGCTGCTTGTGTGCTGAAGAAGCAGAGCACTAGCTTTCCCTGCTGCTCCTTCTGCCGTGTGAGCAGATGCCACTCTTCATTCTGTGCTGACTGTGTTGCTGCGCAGCAGAGAGCAGCCTCTGGACTGATTCCATTCAAATGCTTTTCCTGTATGAATGTGAGCAGTGAAAGCAACGATGGAGGCACCAATGTAAAGGTGATTGTGTGCTGAACAGGTCCAGCACCAGCTTTCAATCCTGGCTCTTCTGCTGTGGGAGCAGAGGCCAAACGTTCGTGCTGTACTAACTGTGCTGCTGGGCAGCTGAGCGACACCACCTGAGAATTCGGATTCAAATGGACTTTTAGGTATGAACCCGAGGAGAGACTGCAATGATGGTGACCCCGTTGCAAAGCTGCTTGTGTGCTGAAGAAGCAGAGCACTAGCTTTCCCTGCCGCTCCTTCTGCCGTGTGAGCAGATGCCACTGTTCATTCTGTGCTGACTGTGTTGCTGCGCAGCAGAGAGCAGCCTCTGGACTGATTCCATTCAAATGCTTTTCCTGTATGAATGTGAGCAGTGAAAGCAACGATGGAGGCACCAATGTAAAGGTGATTGTGTGCTGAACAGGTCCAGCACCAGCTTTCAATCCTGGCTCTTCTGCTGTGGGAGCAGAGGCCAAACGTTCGTGCTGTACTAACTGTGCTTCTGGGCAGCTGAGAGACACCACCTGAGAATTTGGATTCAAATGGACTTTCAGGTATGAACCCGAGGAGAGACTGCAATGATGGTGACCCCGTTGCAAAGCTGCTTGTGTGCTGAAGAAGCAGAGCACTAGCTTTCCCTGCTGCTCCTTCTCCCGTGTGAGCAGATGCCACTGTTCATTCTGTGCTGTGTTGCTGCCAGCAGGGAGCAGGCTCTGGACGGATTCTATTCAAATGCTTTTCCTGTATGAGTGTTAGCAGTGAAAGCAACGATGGAGACACCAATGTAAAGGGGATTGTGTGCTGAACAGGTCCAGCACCAGCTTTCAATCCTGGCTCTTCTGCTGTGGGAGCAGAGGCCAAACGTTCGTGCTGTACTAACTGTGCTGCTGGGCAGCTGAGAGACACCACCTGAGAATTTGGATTCTAATGGACTTTTAGGTAGGAAACCGAGGAGAGACTGCAATGATGGTGACCCCGTTGCAAAGCTGCTTGTGTGCTGAAGAAGCAGAGCACTAGCTTTCCCTGCTGCTCCTTCTGCCGTGTGAGCAGATGCCACTCTTCATTCTGTGCTGCCTGTGTTGCTGCGCAGCAGAGAGCAGCCTCTGGACTGATTCCATTCAAATGCTTTTCCTGTATGAATGTGAGCAGTGAAAGCAACGATGGAGGCACCAATGTAAAGGTGATTGTGTGCTGAACAGGTCCAGCACCAGCTTTCAATCCTGGCTCTTCTGCTGTGGGAGCAGAGGCCAAACGTTCGTGCTGTACTAACTGTGCTGCTGGGCACCTGAATTCAAATGGACTTTTAGGTATGAAACCGAGGAGAGACTGCAATGATGGTGACCCCGTTGCAAAGCTGCTTGTGTGCTGAAGAAGCAGAGCACTAGCTTTCCCTGCTGCTCCTTCTGCCGTGTGAGCAGATGCCACTCTTCATTCTGTGCTGACTGTGTTGCTGCGCAGCAGAGAGCAGCCTCTGGACTGATTCCATTCAAATGCTTTTCCTGTATGAAAGTGAGCAGTGAAAGCAACGATGAATGCACCAATGTAAAGGTGATTGTGTGCTGAACAGGTCCAGCACCAGCTTTCAAACCTGGCTCTTCTGCTGTGGGAGCAGAGGCCAAACGTTCGTGCTGTACTAACTGTGCTGCTGGGCAGCTGAGCGACACCACCTGAGAATTCGGATTCAAATGGACTTTTAGGTATGAACCCGAGGAGAGACTGCAATGATGGTGACCCCGTTGCAAAGCTGCTTGTGTGCTGAAGAAGCAGAGCACTAGCTTTCCCTGCCGCTCCTTCTGCCGTGTGAGCAGATGCCACTGTTCATTCTGTGCTGACTGTGTTGCTGCGCAGCAGAGAGCAGCCTCTGGACTGATTCCATTCAAATGCTTTTCCTGTATGAAAGTGAGCAGTGAAAGCAACGATGAATGCACCAATGTAAAAGGGATTGTGTGCTGAACAGGTCCAGCACCAGCTTTCAATCCTGGCTCTTCTGCTGTGGGAGCAGAGGCCAAACGTTCGTGCTGTACTAACTGTGCTGCTGGGCAGCTGAGAGACACCACCTGAGAATTTGGATTCAAATGGACTTTTAGGTAGGAAACCGAGGAGAGACTGCAATGATGGTGACCCCGTTGCAAAGCTGCTTGTGTGCTGAAGAAGCAGAGTACTAGCTTTCCCTGCTGCTCCTTCTGCCGTGTGAGCAGATGCCACTGTTCATTCTGTGCTGTGTTGCTGCCAGCAGGGAGCAGGCTCTGGACGGATTCTATTCAAATGCTTTTCCTGTATGAGTGTTAGCAGTGAAAGCAACGATGGAGACACCAATGTAAAGGGGATTGTGTGCTGAACAGGTCCAGCACCAGCTTTCAATCCTGGCTCTTCTGCTGTGGGAGCAGAGGCCAAACGTTCGTGCTGTACTAACTGTGCTGCTGGGCAGCTGAGAGACACCACCTGAGAATTTGGATTCAAATGGACTTTTAGGTAGGAAACCGAGGAGAGACTGCAATGATGGTGACCCCGTTGCAAAGCTGCTTGTGTGCTGAAGAAGCAGAGCACTAGCTTTCCCTGCTGCTCCTTCTCCCGTGTGAGCAGATGCCACTGTTCATTCTGTGCTGACTGTGTTGCTGCGCAGCAGAGAGCAGCCTCTGGACTGATTCCATTCAAATGCTTTTCCTGTATGAAAGTGAGCAGTGAAAGCAACGATGGAGGCACCAATGTAAAGGGGATTGTGTGCTGAACAGGTCCAGCACCAGCTTTCAATCCTGGCTCTTCTGCTGTTGGAGCAGACGCCAAACGTTCGTGCTGTACTAACTGTGCTGCTGGGCAGCTGAGAGACACCACCTGAGAATTTGGATTCAAATGGACTTTTAGGTATGAAACCGAGGAGAGACTGCAATGATGGTGACCCCGTTGCAAAGCTGCTTGTGTGCTGAAGAAGCAGAGCACTAGCTTTCCCTGCTGCTTCTTCTGCCGTGTGAGCAGATGCCACTGTTCATTCTGTGCTGTGTTGCTGCCAGCAGGGAGCAGGCTCTGGACGGATTCCATTCAAATGCTTTTCCTGTATGAGTGTTAGCAGTGAAAGCAACGATGGAGACACCAATGTAAAGGGGATTGTGTGCTGAACAGGTCCAGCACCAGCTTTCAATCCTGGCTCTTCTGCTGTGGGAGTAGAGGCCAAACGTTCGTGCTGTACTAACTGTGCTGCTGGGCAGCTGAGAGACAGCACCTGAGAATTTGAATTCAAATGGACTTTTAGGTAGGAAACCGAGGAGAGACTGCAATGATGGTGACCCCGTTGCAAAGCTGCTTGTGTGCTGAAGAAGCAGAGCACTAGCTTTCCCTGCTGCTCCTTCTCCCGTGTGAGCAGATGCCACTGTTCATTCTGTGCTGACTGTGTTGCTGCGCAGCAGAGAGCAGCCTCTGGACTGATTCCATTCAAATGCTTTTCCTGTATGAAAGTGAGCAGTGAAAGCAACGATGGAGGCACCAATGTAAAGGGGATTGTGTGCTGAACAGGTCCAGCACCAGCTTTCAATCCTGGCTCTTCTGCTGTTGGAGCAGAGGCCAAACGTTCGTGCTGTACTAACTGTGCTGCTGGGCAGCTGAGAGACACCACCTGAGAATTTGGATTCAAATGGACTTTTAGGTATGAAACCGAGGAGAGACTGCAATGATGGTGACCCCGTTGCAAAGCTGCTTGTGTGCTGAAGAAGCAGAGCACTAGCTTTCCCTGCTGCTCCTTCTGCCGTGTGAGCAGATGCCACTCTTCATTCTGTGCTGTGTTGCTGCGCAGCAGAGAGCAGCCTCTGGACTGATTCCATTCAAATGCTTTTCCTGTATGAAAGTGAGCAGTGAAAGCAACGATGAATGCACCAATGTAAAAGGGATTGTGTGCTGAACAGGTCCAGCACCAGCTTTCAATCCTGGCTCTTCTGCTGTTGGAGCAGAGGCCAAACGTTCGTGCTGTACTAACTGTGCTGCTGGGCACCTGAGCGACACCACCTGAGAATTCGGATTCAAATGGACTTTTAGGTATGAACCCGAGGAGAGACTGCAATGATGGTGACCCCGTTGCAAAGCTGCTTGTGTGCTGAAGAAGCAGAACACTAGCTTTCCCTGCTGCTCCTTCTCCCGTGTGAGCAGATGCCACTGTTCATTCTGTGCTGACTGTGTTGCTGCGCAGCAGAGAGCAGCCTCTGGACTGATTCCATTCAAATGCTTTTCCTGTATGAATGTGAGCAGTGAAAGCAACGATGGAGGCACCAATGTAAAGGTGATTGTGTGCTGAACAGGTCCAGCACCAGCTTTCAATCCTGGCTCTTCTGCTGTGGGAGCAGAGGCCAAACGTTCGTGCTGTACTAACTGTGCTGCTGGGCAGCTGAGAGACACCACCTGAGAATTTGGATTCAAATGGACTTTTAGGTAGGAAACCGAGGAGAGACTGCAATGATGGTGACCCCGTTGCAAAGCTGCTTGTGTGCTGAAGAAGCAGAGCACTAGCTTTCCCTGCTGCTCCTTCTGCCGTGTGAGCAGATGCCACTGTTCATTCTGTGCTGTGTTGCTGCGCAGCAGAGAGCAGCCTCTGGACTGATTCCATTCAAATGCTTTTCCTGTATGAAAGTGAGCAGTTAAAGCAACGATGAATGCACCAATGTAAAAGGGATTGTGTGCTGAACAGGTCCAGCACCAGCTTTCAATCTGGCTCTTCTGCTGTGGGAGCAGAGGCCAAACGTTCGTGCTGTACTAACTGTGCTGCTGGGCAGCTGAGAGACACCACCTGAGAATTTGGATTCAAATGGACTTTTAGGTATGAAACCGAGGAGAGACTGCAATGATGGTGACCCCGTTGCAAAACTGCTTGTGTGCTGAAGAAGCAGAGCACTAGCTTTCCCTGCTGCTCCTTCTGCCGTGTGAGCAGATGCCACTGTTCATTCTGTGCTGTGTTGCTGCCAGCAGGGAGCAGGCTCTGGACGGATTCTATTCAAATGCTTTTCCTGTATGAGTGTTAGCAGTGAAAGCACCGATGGAGGCACCAATGTAAAGGGGATTGTGTGCTGAACAGGTCCAGCACCAGCTTTCAATCCTGGCTCTTCTGCTGTGGGAGCAGAGGCCAAACGTTCGTGCTGTACTAACTGTGCTGCTGGGCAGCTGAGCGACACCACCTGAGAATTCGGATTCAAATGGACTTTTAGGTATGAAGCCGAGGAGAGACTGCAATGATGGTGACCCCGTTGCAAAGCTGCTTGTGTGCTGAAGAAGCAGAGCACTAGCTTTCCCTGCTGCTCCTTCTGCCGTGTGAGCAGATGCCACTGTTCATTCTGTGCTGACTGTGTTGCTGCGCAGCAGAGAGCAGCCTCTGGACTGATTCCATTCAAATGCTTTTCCTGTATGAAAGTGAGCAGTGAAAGCAACGATGAATGCACCAATGTAAAAGGGATTGTGTGCTGAACAGGTCCAGCACCAGCTTTCAATCCTGGCTCTTCTGCTGTGGGAGCAGAGGCCAAACGTTCGTGCTGTACTAACTGTGCTGCTGGGCAGCTGAGAGACACCACCTGAGAATTTGGATTCAAATGGACTTTTAGGTATGAAACCGAGGAGAGACTGCAATGATGGTGACCCCGTTGCAAAGCTGCTTGTGTGCTGAAGAAGCAGAGCACTAGCTTTCCCTGCTGCTCCTTCTGCCGTGTGAGCAGATGCCACTGTTCATTCTGTGCTGTGTTGCTGCCAGCAGGGAGCAGGCTCTGGACGGATTCCATTCAAATGCTTTTCCTGTATGAGTGTTAGCAGTGAAAGCAACGATGGAGACACCAATGTAAAGGGGATTGTGTGCTGAACAGGTCCAGCACCAGCTTTCAATCCTGGCTCTTCTGCTGTGGGAGCAGAGGCCAAACGTTCGTGCTGTACTAACTGTGCTGCTGGGCAGCTGAGAGACACCACCTGAGAATTTGAATTCAAATGGACTTTTAGGTAGGAAACCGAGGAGAGACTGCAATGATGGTGACCCCGTTGCAAAGCTGCTTGTGTGCTGAAGAAGCAGAGCACTAGCTTTCCCTGCTGCTCCTTCTGCCGTGTGAGCAGATGCCACTCTTCATTCTGTGCTGACTGTGTTGCTGCGCAGCAGAGAGCAGCCTCTGGACTGATTCCATTCAAATGCTTTTCCTGTATGAAAGTGAGCAGTGAAAGCAACGATGAATGCACCAATGTAAAAGGGATTGTGTGCTGAACAGGTCCAGGACCAGCTTTCAATCCTGGCTCTTCTGCTGTTGGAGCAGAGGCCAAACGTTCGTGCTGTACTAACTGTGCTGCTGGGCACCTGAGCGACACCACCTGAGAATTCGGATTCAAATGGACTTTTAGGTATGAACCCGAGGAGAGACTGCAATGATGGTGACCCCGTTGCAAAGCTGCTTGTGTGCTGAAGAAGCAGAACACTAGCTTTCCCTGCTGCTCCTTCTCCCGTGTGAGCAGATGCCACTGTTCATTCTGTGCTGACTGTGTTGCTGCGCAGCAGAGAGCAGCCTCTGGACTGATTCCATTCAAATGCTTTTCCTGTATGAATGTGAGCAGTGAAAGCAACGATGGAGGCACCAATGTAAAGGTGATTGTGTGCTGAACAGGTCCAGCACCAGCTTTCAATCCTGGCTCTTCTGCTGTGGGAGCAGAGGCCAAACGTTCGTGCTGTACTAACTGTGCTGCTGGGCAGCTGAGAGACACCACCTGAGAATTTGGATTCAAATGGACTTTTAGGTAGGAAACCGAGGAGAGACTGCAATGATGGTGACCCCGTTGCAAAGCTGCTTGTGTGCTGAAGAAGCAGAGCACTAGCTTTCCCTGCTGCTCCTTCTGCCGTGTGAGCAGATGCCACTGTTCATTCTGTGCTGTGTTGCTGCGCAGCAGAGAGCTGCCTCTGGACTGATTCCATTCAAATGCTTTTCCTGTATGAAAGTGAGCAGTTAAAGCAACGATGAATGCACCAATGTAAAAGGGATTGTGTGCTGAACAGGTCCAGCACCAGCTTTCAATCCTGGCTCTTCTGCTGTGGGAGCAGAGGCCAAACGTTCGTGCTGTACTAACTGTGCTGCTGGGCAGCTGAGAGACACCACCTGAGAATTTGGATTCAAATGGACTTTTAGGTATGAAACCGAGGAGAGACTGCAATGATGGTGACCCCGTTGCAAAGCTGCTTGTGTGCTGAAGAAGCAGAGCACTAGCTTTCCCTGCTGCTCCTTCTGCCGTATGAGCAGATGCCACTGTTCATTCTGTGCTGACTGTGTTGCTGCGCAGCAGAGAGCAGCCTCTGGACTGATTCCATTCAAATGCTTTTCCTGTATGAAAGTGAGCAGTGAAAGCAACGATGGAGGCACCAATGTAAAAGGGATTGTGTGCTGAACAGGTCCAGCACCAGCTTTCAATCCTGGCTCTTCTGCTGTTGGAGCAGAGGCCAAACGTTCGTGCTGTACTCACTGTGCTGCTGGGCAGCTGAGAGACACCACCTGAGAATTTGGATTCAAATGGACTTTTAGGTAGGAAACCGAGGAGAGACTGCAATGATGGTGACCCCGTTGCAAAGCTGCTTGTGTGCTGAAGAAGCAGAGCACTAGCTTTCCCTGCTGCTCCTTCTGCCGTGTGAGCAGATGCCACTGTTCATTCTGTGCTGACTGTGTTGCTGCGCAGCAGAGAGCAGCCTCTGGACTGATTCCATTCAAATGCTTTTCCTGTATGAAAGTGAGCAGTGAAAGCAACGATGGAGGCACCAATGTAAAGGGGATTGTGTGCTGAACAGGTCCAGCACCAGCTTTCAATCCTGGCTCTTCTGCTGTTGGAGCAGAGGCCAAACGTTCGTGCTGTACTAACTGTGCTGCTGGGCAGCTGAGAGACACCACCTGAGAATTTGGATTCAAATGGACTTTTAGGTATGAAACCGAGGAGAGACTGCAATGATGGTGACCCCGTTGCAAAGCTGCTTGTGTGCTGAAGAAGCAGAGCACTAGCTTTCCCTGCTGCTCCTTCTGCCGTGTGAGCAGATGCCACTCTTCATTCTGTGCTGACTGTGTTGCTGCGCAGCAGAGAGCAGCCTCTGGACTGATTCCATTCAAATGCTTTTCCTGTATGAAAGTGAGCAGTGAAAGCAACGATGAATGCACCAATGTAAAAGGGATTGTGTGCTGAACAGGTCCAGCACCAGCTTTCAATCCTGGCTCTTCTGCTGTTGGAGCAGAGGCCAAACGTTCGTGCTGTACTAACTGTGCTGCTGGGCAGCTGAGAGACACCACCTGAGAATTTGGATTCAAATGGACTTTTAGGTAGGAAACCGAGGAGAGACTGCAATGATGGTGACCCCGTTGCAAAGCTGCTTGTGTGCTGAAGAAGCAGAGCACTAGCTTTCCCTGCTGCTCCTTCTCCCGTGTGAGCAGATGCCACTGTTCATTCTGTGCTGTGTTGCTGCCAGCAGGGAGCAGGCTCTGGACGGATTCTATTCAAATGCTTTTCCTGTATGAGTGTTATCAGTGAAAGCAACGATGGAGACACCAATGTAAAGGGGATTGTGTGCTGAACAGGTCCAGCACCAGCTTTCAATCCTGGCTCTTCTGCTGTGGGAGCAGAGGCCAAACGTTCGTGCTGTACTAACTGTGCTGCTGGGCAGCTGAGAGACACCACCTGAGAATTTGGATTCAAATGGACTTTTAGGTAGGAAACCGAGGAGAGACTGCAATGATGGTGACCCCGTTGCAAAACTGCTTGTGTGCTGAAGAAGCAGAGCACTAGCTTTCCCTGCTGCTCCTTCTGCCGTGTGAGCAGATGCCACTGTTCATTCTGTGCTGTGTTGCTGCCAGCAGGGAGCAGGCTCTGGACGGATTCTATTCAAATGCTTTTCCTGTATGAGTGTTAGCAGTGAAAGCACCGATGGAGGCACCAATGTAAAGGGGATTGTGTGCTGAACAGGTCCAGCACCAGCTTTCAATCCTGGCTCTTCTGCTGTGGGAGCAGAGGCCAAACGTTCGTGCTGTACTAACTGTGCTGCTGGGCAGCTGAGAGACACCACCTGAGAATTTGGATTCAAATGGACTTTTAGGTATGAACCCGAGGAGAGACTGCAATGATGGTGACCCCGTTGCAAAGCTGCTTGTGTGCTGAAGAAGCAGAGCACTAGCTTTCCCTGCTGCTCCTTCTGCCGTGTGAGCAGATGCCACTCTTCATTCTGTGCTGACTGTGTTGCTGCGCAGCAGAGAGCAGCCTCTGGACTGATTCCATTCAAATGCTTTTCCTGTATGAAAGTGAGCAGTGAAAGCAACGATGAATGCACCAATGTAAAAGGGATTGTGTACTGAACAGGTCCAGCACCAGCTTTCAATCCTGGCTCTTCTGCTGTTGGAGCAGAGGCCAAACGTTCGTGCTGTACTCACTGTGCTGCTGGGCAGCTGAGAGACACCACCTGAGAATTTGGATTCAAATGGACTTTTAGGTAGGAAACCGAGGAGAGACTGCAATGATGGTGACCCCGTTGCAAAGCTGCTTGTGTGCTGAAGAAGCAGAGCACTAGCTTTCCCTGCTGCTCCTTCTGCCGTGTGAGCAGATGCCACTGTTCATTCTGTGCTGACTGTGTTGCTGCGCAGCAGAGAGCAGCCTCTGGACTGATTCCATTCAAATGCTTTTCCTGTATGAATGTGAGCAGTGAAAGCAACGATGGAGCCACCAATGTAAAGGTGATTGTGTGCTGAACAGGTCCAGCACCAGCTTTCAATTCTGGCTCTTCTGCTGTGGGAGCAGAGGCCAAACGTTCGTGCTGTACTAACTGTGTTGCTGGGCAGCTGAGCGACACCACCTGAGAATTCGGATTCAAATGGACTTTTAGGTATGAAGCCGAGGAGAGACTGCAATGATGGTGACCCCGTTGCAAAGCTGCTTGTGTGCTGAAGAAGCAGAGCACTAGCTTTCCCTGCTGCTCCTTCTGCCGTGTGAGCAGATGCCACTGTTCATTCTGTGCTGACTGTGTTGCTGCGCAGCAGAGAGCAGCCTCTGGACTGATTCCATTCAAATGCTTTTCCTGTATGAAAGTGAGCAGTGAAAGCAACGATGAATGCACCAATGTAAAAGGGATTGTGTGCTGAACAGGTCCAGCACCAGCTTTCAATCCTGGCTCTTCTGCTGTGGGAGCAGAGGCCAAACGTTCGTGCTGTACTATCTGTGCTGCTGGGCAGCTGAGAGACACCACCTGAGAATTTGGATTCAAATGGACTTTTAGGTAGGAAACCGAGGAGAGACTGCAATGATGGTGACCCCGTTGCAAAGCTGCTTGTGTGCTGAAGAAGCAGAGCACTAGCTTTCCCTGCTGCTCCTTCTGCCGTGTGAGCAGATGCCACTGTTCATTCTGTGCTGTGTTGCTGCCAGCAGGGAGCAGGCTCTGGACGGATTCTATTCAAATGCTTTTCCTGTATGAGTGTTAGCAGTGAAAGCAACGATGGAGACACCAATGTAAAGGGGATTGTGTGCTGAACAGGTCCAGCACCAGCTTTCAATCCTGGCTCTTCTGCTGTGGGAGCAGAGGCCAAACGTTCGTGCTGTACTAACTGTGCTGCTGGGCAGCTGAGAGACACCACCTGAGAATTTGGATTCAAATGGACTTTTAGGTAGGAAACCGAGGAGAGACTGCAATGATGGTGACCCCGTTGCAAAGCTGCTTGTGTGCTGAAGAAGCAGAGCACTAGCTTTCCCTGCTGCTCCTTCTCCCGTGTGAGCAGATGCCACTGTTCATTCTGTGCTGACTGTGTTGCTGCGCAGCAGAGAGCAGCCTCTGGACTGATTCCATTCAAATGCTTTTCCTGTATGAAAGTGAGCAGTGAAAGCAACGATGGAGGCACCAATGTAAAGGGGATTGTGTGCTGAACAGGTCCAGCACCGGCTTTCAATCCTGGCTCTTCTGCTGTTGGAGCAGAGGCCAAACGTTCGTGCTGTACTAACTGTGCTGCTGGGCAGCTGAGAGACACCACCTGAGAATTTGGATTCAAATGGACTTTTAGGTATGAAACCGAGGAGAGACTGCAATGATGGTGACCCCGTTGCAAAGCTGCTTGTGTGCTGAAGAAGCAGAGCACTAGCTTTCCCTGCTGCTCCTTCTGCCGTGTGAGCAGATGCCACTCTTCATTCTGTGCTGTGTTGCTGCGCAGCAGAGAGCAGCCTCTGGACTGATTCCATTCAAATGCTTTTCCTGTATGAAAGTGAGCAGTGAAAGCAACGATGAATGCACCAATGTAAAAGGGATTGTGTACTGAACAGGTCCAGCACCAGCTTTCAATCCTGGCTCTTCTGCTGTTGGAGCAGAGGCCAAACGTTCGTGCTGTACTCACTGTGCTGCTGGGCAGCTGAGAGACACCACCTGAGAATTTGGATTCAAATGGACTTTTAGGTAGGAAACCGAGGAGAGACTGCAATGATGGTGACCCCGTTGCAAAGCTGCTTGTGTGCTGAAGAAGCAGAGCACTAGCTTTCCCTGCTGCTCCTTCTGCCGTGTGAGCAGATGCCACTGTTCATTCTGTGCTGACTGTGTTGCTGCGCAGCAGAGAGCAGCCTCTGGACTGATTCCATTCAAATGCTTTTCCTGTATGAATGTGAGCAGTGAAAGCAACGATGGAGCCACCAATGTAAAGGTGATTGTGTGCTGAACAGGTCCAGCACCAGCTTTCAATTCTGGCTCTTCTGCTGTGGGAGCAGAGGCCAAACGTTCGTGCTGTACTAACTGTGCTGCTGGGCAGCTGAGCGACACCACCTGAGAATTCGGATTCAAATGGACTTTTAGGTATGAAGCCGAGGAGAGACTGCAATGATGGTGACCCCGTTGCAAAGCTGCTTGTGTGCTGAAGAAGCAGAGCACTAGCTTTCCCTGCTGCTCCTTCTCCCGTGTGAGCAGATGCCACTGTTCATTCTGTGCTGACTGTGTTGCTGCGCAGCAGAGAGCAGCCTCTGGACTGATTCCATTCAAATGCTTTTCCTGTATGAAAGTGAGCAGTGAAAGCAACGATGGAGGCACCAATGTAAAGGGGATTGTGTGCTGAACAGGTCCAGCACCAGCTTTCAATCCTGGCTCTTCTGCTGTTGGAGCAGAGGCCAAACGTTCGTGCTGTACTAACTGTGCTGCTGGGCAGCTGAGAGACACCACCTGAGAATTTGGATTCAAATGGACTTTTAGGTATGAAACCGAGGAGAGACTGCAATGATGGTGACCCCGTTGCAAAGCTGCTTGTGTGCTGAAGAAGCAGAGCACTAGCTTTCCCTGCTGCTTCTTCTGCCGTGTGAGCAGATGCCACTGTTCATTCTGTGCTGTGTTGCTGCCAGCAGGGAGCAGGCTCTGGACTGATTCCATTCAAATGCTTTTCCTGTATGAGTGTTAGCAGAGAAAGCAACGATGGAGACACCAATGTAAAGGGGATTGTGTACTGAACAGGTCCAGCACCAGCTTTCAATCCTGGTTCTTCTGCTGTGGGAGTAGAGGCCAAACGTTCGTGCTGTACTAACTGTGCTGCTGGGCAGCTGAGAGACAGCACCTGAGAATTTGAATTCAAATGGACTTTTAGGTAGGAAACCGAGGAGAGACTGCAATGATGGTGACCCCGTTGCAAAGCTGCTTGTGTGCTGAAGAAGCAGAGCACTAGCTTTCCCTGCTGCTCCTTCTCCCGTGTGAGCAGATGCCACTGTTCATTCTGTGCTGACTGTGTTGCTGCGCAGCAGAGAGCAGCCTCTGGACTGATTCCATTCAAATGCTTTTCCTGTATGAAAGTGAGCAGTGAAAGCACCGATGGAGGCACCAATGTAAAGGGGATTGTGTGCTGAACAGGTCCAGCACCAGCTTTCAATCCTGGCTCTTCTGCTGTTGGAGCAGAGGCCAAACGTTCGTGCTGTACTAACTGTGCTGCTGGGCAGCTGAGAGACACTACCTGAGAATTTGGATTCAAATGGACTTTTAGGTATGAAACCGAGGAGAGACTGCAATGATGGTGACCCCGTTGCAAAGCTGCTTGTGTGCTGAAGAAGCAGAGCACTAGCTTTCCCTGCTGCTCCTTCTGCCGTGTGAGCAGATGCCACTCTTCATTCTGTGCTGTGTTGCTGCGCAGCAGAGAGCAGCCTCTGGACTGATTCCATTCAAATGCTTTTCCTGTATGAAAGTGAGCAGTGAAAGCAACGATGAATGCACCAATGTAAAAGGGATTGTGTGCTGAACAGGTCCAGCACCAGCTTTCAATCCTGGCTCTTCTGCTGTTGGAGCAGAGGCCAAACGTTCGTGCTGTACTAACTGTGCTGCTGGGCACCTGAGCGACACCACCTGAGAATTCGGATTCAAATGGCCTTTTAGGTATGAAACCGAGGAGAGACTGCAATGATGGTGACCCCGTTGCAAAGCTGCTTGTGTGCTGAAGAAGCAGAGCACTAGCTTTCCCTGCTGCTCCTTCTGCCGTGTGAGCAGATGCCACTGTTCATTCTGTGCTGACTGTGTTGCTGCGCAGCAGAGAGCAGCCTCTGGACTGATTCCATTCAAATGCTTTTCCTGTATGAATGTGAGCAGTGAAAGCAACGATGGAGGCACCAATGTAAAGGTGATTGTGTGCTGAACAGGTCCAGCACCAGCTTTCAATCCTGGCTCTTCTGCTGTGGGAGCAGAGGCCAAACGTTCGTGCTGTACTAACTGTGCTGCTGGGCAGCTGAGAGACACCACCTGAGAATTTGGATTCAAATGGACTTTTAGGTAGGAAACCGAGGAGAGACTGCAATGATGGTGACCCCGTTGCAAAGCTGCTTGTGTGCTGAAGAAGCAGAGCACTAGCTTTCCCTGCTGCTCCTTCTGCCGTGTGAGCAGATGCCACTGTTCATTCTGTGCTGTGTTGCTGCGCAGCAGAGAGCAGCCTCTGGACTGATTCCATTCAAATGCTTTTCCTGTATGAAAGTGAGCAGTGAAAGCAACGATGAATGCACCAATGTAAAAGGGATTGTGTGCTGAACAGGTCCAGCACCAGCTTTCAATCCTGGCTCTTCTGCTGTGGGAGCAGAGGCCAAACGTTCGTGCTGTACTAACTGTGCTGCTGGGCAGCTGAGAGACACCACCTGAGAATTTGGATTCAAATGGACTTTTAGGTATGAACCCGAGGAGAGACTGCAATGATGGTGACCCCGTTGCAAAGCTGCTTGTGTGCTGAAGAAGCAGAGCACTAGCTTTCCCTGCTGCTCCTTCTGCCGTGTGAGCAGATGCCACTGTTCATTCTGTGCTGACTGTGTTGCTGCGCAGCAGAGAGCAGCCTCTGGACTGATTCCATTCAAATGCTTTTCCTGTATGAATGTGAGCAGTGAAAGCAACGATGGAGGCACCAATGTAAAGGTGATTGTGTGCTGAACAGGTCCAGCACCAGCTTTCAATCCTGGCTCTTCTGCTGTGGGAGCAGAGGCCAAACGTTCGTGCTGTACTAACTGTGCTGCTGGGCAGCTGAGCGACACCACCTGAGAATTCGGATTCAAATGGACTTTTAGGTATGAAGCCGAGGAGAGACTGCAATGATGGTGACCCCGTTGCAAAGCTGCTTGTGTGCTGAAGAAGCAGAGCACTAGCTTTCCCTGCTGCTCCTTCTGCCGTGTGAGCAGATGCCACTCTTCATTCTGTGCTGACTGTGTTGCTGCGCAGCAGAGAGCAGCCTCTGGACTGATTCCATTCAAATGCTTTTCCTGTATGAATGTGAGCAGTGAAAGCAACGATGGAGGCACCAATGTAAAGGTGATTGTGTGCTGAACAGGTCCAGCACCAGCTTTCAATCCTGGCTCTTCTGCTGTGGGAGCAGAGGCCAAACGTTCGTGCTGTACTAACTGTGCTGCTGGGCAGCTGAGCGACACCACCTGAGAATTCGGATTCAAATGGACTTTTAGGTATGAACCCGAGGAGAGACTGCAATGATGGTGACCCCGTTGCAAAGCTGCTTGTGTGCTGAAGAAGCAGAGCACTAGCTTTCCCTGCCGCTCCTTCTGCCGTGTGAGCAGATGCCACTGTTCATTCTGTGCTGACTGTGTTGCTGCGCAGCAGAGAGCAGCCTCTGGACTGATTCCATTCAAATGCTTTTCCTGTATGAATGTGAGCAGTGAAAGCAACGATGGAGGCACCAATGTAAAGGTGATTGTGTGCTGAACAGGTCCAGCACCAGCTTTCAATCCTGGCTCTTCTGCTGTGGGAGCAGAGGCCAAACGTTCGTGCTGTACTAACTGTGCTTCTGGGCAGCTGAGAGACACCACCTGAGAATTTGGATTCAAATGGACTTTCAGGTATGAACCCGAGGAGAGACTGCAATGATGGTGACCCCGTTGCAAAGCTGCTTGTGTGCTGAAGAAGCAGAGCACTAGCTTTCCCTGCTGCTCCTTCTCCCGTGTGAGCAGATGCCACTGTTCATTCTGTGCTGTGTTGCTGCCAGCAGGGAGCAGGCTCTGGACGGATTCTATTCAAATGCTTTTCCTGTATGAGTGTTAGCAGTGAAAGCAACGATGGAGACACCAATGTAAAGGGGATTGTGTGCTGAACAGGTCCAGCACCAGCTTTCAATCCTGGCTCTTCTGCTGTGGGAGCAGAGGCCAAACGTTCGTGCTGTACTAACTGTGCTGCTGGGCAGCTGAGAGACACCACCTGAGAATTTGGATTCTAATGGACTTTTAGGTAGGAAACCGAGGAGAGACTGCAATGATGGTGACCCCGTTGCAAAGCTGCTTGTGTGCTGAAGAAGCAGAGCACTAGCTTTCCCTGCTGCTCCTTCTGCCGTGTGAGCAGATGCCACTCTTCATTCTGTGCTGCCTGTGTTGCTGCGCAGCAGAGAGCAGCCTCTGGACTGATTCCATTCAAATGCTTTTCCTGTATGAATGTGAGCAGTGAAAGCAACGATGGAGGCACCAATGTAAAGGTGATTGTGTGCTGAACAGGTCCAGCACCAGCTTTCAATCCTGGCTCTTCTGCTGTGGGAGCAGAGGCCAAACGTTCGTGCTGTACTAACTGTGCTGCTGGGCACCTGAATTCAAATGGACTTTTAGGTATGAAACCGAGGAGAGACTGCAATGATGGTGACCCCGTTGCAAAGCTGCTTGTGTGCTGAAGAAGCAGAGCACTAGCTTTCCCTGCTGCTCCTTCTGCCGTGTGAGCAGATGCCACTCTTCATTCTGTGCTGACTGTGTTGCTGCGCAGCAGAGAGCAGCCTCTGGACTGATTCCATTCAAATGCTTTTCCTGTATGAAAGTGAGCAGTGAAAGCAACGATGAATGCACCAATGTAAAGGTGATTGTGTGCTGAACAGGTCCAGCACCAGCTTTCAAACCTGGCTCTTCTGCTGTGGGAGCAGAGGCCAAACGTTCGTGCTGTACTAACTGTGCTGCTGGGCAGCTGAGCGACACCACCTGAGAATTCGGATTCAAATGGACTTTTAGGTATGAACCCGAGGAGAGACTGCAATGATGGTGACCCCGTTGCAAAGCTGCTTGTGTGCTGAAGAAGCAGAGCACTAGCTTTCCCTGCCGCTCCTTCTGCCGTGTGAGCAGATGCCACTGTTCATTCTGTGCTGACTGTGTTGCTGCGCAGCAGAGAGCAGCCTCTGGACTGATTCCATTCAAATGCTTTTCCTGTATGAAAGTGAGCAGTGAAAGCAACGATGAATGCACCAATGTAAAAGGGATTGTGTGCTGAACAGGTCCAGCACCAGCTTTCAATCCTGGCTCTTCTGCTGTGGGAGCAGAGGCCAAACGTTCGTGCTGTACTAACTGTGCTGCTGGGCAGCTGAGAGACACCACCTGAGAATTTGGATTCAAATGGACTTTTAGGTAGGAAACCGAGGAGAGACTGCAATGATGGTGACCCCGTTGCAAAGCTGCTTGTGTGCTGAAGAAGCAGAGTACTAGCTTTCCCTGCTGCTCCTTCTGCCGTGTGAGCAGATGCCACTGTTCATTCTGTGCTGTGTTGCTGCCAGCAGGGAGCAGGCTCTGGACGGATTCTATTCAAATGCTTTTCCTGTATGAGTGTTAGCAGTGAAAGCAACGATGGAGACACCAATGTAAAGGGGATTGTGTGCTGAACAGGTCCAGCACCAGCTTTCAATCCTGGCTCTTCTGCTGTGGGAGCAGAGGCCAAACGTTCGTGCTGTACTAACTGTGCTGCTGGGCAGCTGAGAGACACCACCTGAGAATTTGGATTCAAATGGACTTTTAGGTAGGAAACCGAGGAGAGACTGCAATGATGGTGACCCCGTTGCAAAGCTGCTTGTGTGCTGAAGAAGCAGAGCACTAGCTTTCCCTGCTGCTCCTTCTCCCGTGTGAGCAGATGCCACTGTTCATTCTGTGCTGACTGTGTTGCTGCGCAGCAGAGAGCAGCCTCTGGACTGATTCCATTCAAATGCTTTTCCTGTATGAAAGTGAGCAGTGAAAGCAACGATGGAGGCACCAATGTAAAGGGGATTGTGTGCTGAACAGGTCCAGCACCAGCTTTCAATCCTGGCTCTTCTGCTGTTGGAGCAGACGCCAAACGTTCGTGCTGTACTAACTGTGCTGCTGGGCAGCTGAGAGACACCACCTGAGAATTTGGATTCAAATGGACTTTTAGGTATGAAACCGAGGAGAGACTGCAATGATGGTGACCCCGTTGCAAAGCTGCTTGTGTGCTGAAGAAGCAGAGCACTAGCTTTCCCTGCTGCTTCTTCTGCCGTGTGAGCAGATGCCACTGTTCATTCTGTGCTGTGTTGCTGCCAGCAGGGAGCAGGCTCTGGACGGATTCCATTCAAATGCTTTTCCTGTATGAGTGTTAGCAGTGAAAGCAACGATGGAGACACCAATGTAAAGGGGATTGTGTGCTGAACAGGTCCAGCACCAGCTTTCAATCCTGGCTCTTCTGCTGTGGGAGTAGAGGCCAAACGTTCGTGCTGTACTAACTGTGCTGCTGGGCAGCTGAGAGACAGCACCTGAGAATTTGAATTCAAATGGACTTTTAGGTAGGAAACCGAGGAGAGACTGCAATGATGGTGACCCCGTTGCAAAGCTGCTTGTGTGCTGAAGAAGCAGAGCACTAGCTTTCCCTGCTGCTCCTTCTCCCGTGTGAGCAGATGCCACTGTTCATTCTGTGCTGACTGTGTTGCTGCGCAGCAGAGAGCAGCCTCTGGACTGATTCCATTCAAATGCTTTTCCTGTATGAAAGTGAGCAGTGAAAGCAACGATGGAGGCACCAATGTAAAGGGGATTGTGTGCTGAACAGGTCCAGCACCAGCTTTCAATCCTGGCTCTTCTGCTGTTGGAGCAGAGGCCAAACGTTCGTGCTGTACTAACTGTGCTGCTGGGCAGCTGAGAGACACCACCTGAGAATTTGGATTCAAATGGACTTTTAGGTATGAAACCGAGGAGAGACTGCAATGATGGTGACCCCGTTGCAAAGCTGCTTGTGTGCTGAAGAAGCAGAGCACTAGCTTTCCCTGCTGCTCCTTCTGCCGTGTGAGCAGATGCCACTCTTCATTCTGTGCTGTGTTGCTGCGCAGCAGAGAGCAGCCTCTGGACTGATTCCATTCAAATGCTTTTCCTGTATGAAAGTGAGCAGTGAAAGCAACGATGAATGCACCAATGTAAAAGGGATTGTGTGCTGAACAGGTCCAGCACCAGCTTTCAATCCTGGCTCTTCTGCTGTTGGAGCAGAGGCCAAACGTTCGTGCTGTACTAACTGTGCTGCTGGGCACCTGAGCGACACCACCTGAGAATTCGGATTCAAATGGACTTTTAGGTATGAACCCGAGGAGAGACTGCAATGATGGTGACCCCGTTGCAAAGCTGCTTGTGTGCTGAAGAAGCAGAACACTAGCTTTCCCTGCTGCTCCTTCTCCCGTGTGAGCAGATGCCACTGTTCATTCTGTGCTGACTGTGTTGCTGCGCAGCAGAGAGCAGCCTCTGGACTGATTCCATTCAAATGCTTTTCCTGTATGAATGTGAGCAGTGAAAGCAACGATGGAGGCACCAATGTAAAGGTGATTGTGTGCTGAACAGGTCCAGCACCAGCTTTCAATCCTGGCTCTTCTGCTGTGGGAGCAGAGGCCAAACGTTCGTGCTGTACTAACTGTGCTGCTGGGCAGCTGAGAGACACCACCTGAGAATTTGGATTCAAATGGACTTTTAGGTAGGAAACCGAGGAGAGACTGCAATGATGGTGACCCCGTTGCAAAGCTGCTTGTGTGCTGAAGAAGCAGAGCACTAGCTTTCCCTGCTGCTCCTTCTGCCGTGTGAGCAGATGCCACTGTTCATTCTGTGCTGTGTTGCTGCGCAGCAGAGAGCAGCCTCTGGACTGATTCCATTCAAATGCTTTTCCTGTATGAAAGTGAGCAGTTAAAGCAACGATGAATGCACCAATGTAAAAGGGATTGTGTGCTGAACAGGTCCAGCACCAGCTTTCAATCTGGCTCTTCTGCTGTGGGAGCAGAGGCCAAACGTTCGTGCTGTACTAACTGTGCTGCTGGGCAGCTGAGAGACACCACCTGAGAATTTGGATTCAAATGGACTTTTAGGTATGAAACCGAGGAGAGACTGCAATGATGGTGACCCCGTTGCAAAACTGCTTGTGTGCTGAAGAAGCAGAGCACTAGCTTTCCCTGCTGCTCCTTCTGCCGTGTGAGCAGATGCCACTGTTCATTCTGTGCTGTGTTGCTGCCAGCAGGGAGCAGGCTCTGGACGGATTCTATTCAAATGCTTTTCCTGTATGAGTGTTAGCAGTGAAAGCACCGATGGAGGCACCAATGTAAAGGGGATTGTGTGCTGAACAGGTCCAGCACCAGCTTTCAATCCTGGCTCTTCTGCTGTGGGAGCAGAGGCCAAACGTTCGTGCTGTACTAACTGTGCTGCTGGGCAGCTGAGCGACACCACCTGAGAATTCGGATTCAAATGGACTTTTAGGTATGAAGCCGAGGAGAGACTGCAATGATGGTGACCCCGTTGCAAAGCTGCTTGTGTGCTGAAGAAGCAGAGCACTAGCTTTCCCTGCTGCTCCTTCTGCCGTGTGAGCAGATGCCACTGTTCATTCTGTGCTGACTGTGTTGCTGCGCAGCAGAGAGCAGCCTCTGGACTGATTCCATTCAAATGCTTTTCCTGTATGAAAGTGAGCAGTGAAAGCAACGATGAATGCACCAATGTAAAAGGGATTGTGTGCTGAACAGGTCCAGCACCAGCTTTCAATCCTGGCTCTTCTGCTGTGGGAGCAGAGGCCAAACGTTCGTGCTGTACTAACTGTGCTGCTGGGCAGCTGAGAGACACCACCTGAGAATTTGGATTCAAATGGACTTTTAGGTATGAAACCGAGGAGAGACTGCAATGATGGTGACCCCGTTGCAAAGCTGCTTGTGTGCTGAAGAAGCAGAGCACTAGCTTTCCCTGCTGCTCCTTCTGCCGTGTGAGCAGATGCCACTGTTCATTCTGTGCTGTGTTGCTGCCAGCAGGGAGCAGGCTCTGGACGGATTCCATTCAAATGCTTTTCCTGTATGAGTGTTAGCAGTGAAAGCAACGATGGAGACACCAATGTAAAGGGGATTGTGTGCTGAACAGGTCCAGCACCAGCTTTCAATCCTGGCTCTTCTGCTGTGGGAGCAGAGGCCAAACGTTCGTGCTGTACTAACTGTGCTGCTGGGCAGCTGAGAGACACCACCTGAGAATTTGAATTCAAATGGACTTTTAGGTAGGAAACCGAGGAGAGACTGCAATGATGGTGACCCCGTTGCAAAGCTGCTTGTGTGCTGAAGAAGCAGAGCACTAGCTTTCCCTGCTGCTCCTTCTGCCGTGTGAGCAGATGCCACTCTTCATTCTGTGCTGACTGTGTTGCTGCGCAGCAGAGAGCAGCCTCTGGACTGATTCCATTCAAATGCTTTTCCTGTATGAAAGTGAGCAGTGAAAGCAACGATGAATGCACCAATGTAAAAGGGATTGTGTGCTGAACAGGTCCAGGACCAGCTTTCAATCCTGGCTCTTCTGCTGTTGGAGCAGAGGCCAAACGTTCGTGCTGTACTAACTGTGCTGCTGGGCACCTGAGCGACACCACCTGAGAATTCGGATTCAAATGGACTTTTAGGTATGAACCCGAGGAGAGACTGCAATGATGGTGACCCCGTTGCAAAGCTGCTTGTGTGCTGAAGAAGCAGAACACTAGCTTTCCCTGCTGCTCCTTCTCCCGTGTGAGCAGATGCCACTGTTCATTCTGTGCTGACTGTGTTGCTGCGCAGCAGAGAGCAGCCTCTGGACTGATTCCATTCAAATGCTTTTCCTGTATGAATGTGAGCAGTGAAAGCAACGATGGAGGCACCAATGTAAAGGTGATTGTGTGCTGAACAGGTCCAGCACCAGCTTTCAATCCTGGCTCTTCTGCTGTGGGAGCAGAGGCCAAACGTTCGTGCTGTACTAACTGTGCTGCTGGGCAGCTGAGAGACACCACCTGAGAATTTGGATTCAAATGGACTTTTAGGTAGGAAACCGAGGAGAGACTGCAATGATGGTGACCCCGTTGCAAAGCTGCTTGTGTGCTGAAGAAGCAGAGCACTAGCTTTCCCTGCTGCTCCTTCTGCCGTGTGAGCAGATGCCACTGTTCATTCTGTGCTGTGTTGCTGCGCAGCAGAGAGCTGCCTCTGGACTGATTCCATTCAAATGCTTTTCCTGTATGAAAGTGAGCAGTTAAAGCAACGATGAATGCACCAATGTAAAAGGGATTGTGTGCTGAACAGGTCCAGCACCAGCTTTCAATCCTGGCTCTTCTGCTGTGGGAGCAGAGGCCAAACGTTCGTGCTGTACTAACTGTGCTGCTGGGCAGCTGAGAGACACCACCTGAGAATTTGGATTCAAATGGACTTTTAGGTATGAAACCGAGGAGAGACTGCAATGATGGTGACCCCGTTGCAAAGCTGCTTGTGTGCTGAAGAAGCAGAGCACTAGCTTTCCCTGCTGCTCCTTCTGCCGTATGAGCAGATGCCACTGTTCATTCTGTGCTGACTGTGTTGCTGCGCAGCAGAGAGCAGCCTCTGGACTGATTCCATTCAAATGCTTTTCCTGTATGAAAGTGAGCAGTGAAAGCAACGATGGAGGCACCAATGTAAAAGGGATTGTGTGCTGAACAGGTCCAGCACCAGCTTTCAATCCTGGCTCTTCTGCTGTTGGAGCAGAGGCCAAACGTTCGTGCTGTACTCACTGTGCTGCTGGGCAGCTGAGAGACACCACCTGAGAATTTGGATTCAAATGGACTTTTAGGTAGGAAACCGAGGAGAGACTGCAATGATGGTGACCCCGTTGCAAAGCTGCTTGTGTGCTGAAGAAGCAGAGCACTAGCTTTCCCTGCTGCTCCTTCTGCCGTGTGAGCAGATGCCACTGTTCATTCTGTGCTGACTGTGTTGCTGCGCAGCAGAGAGCAGCCTCTGGACTGATTCCATTCAAATGCTTTTCCTGTATGAAAGTGAGCAGTGAAAGCAACGATGGAGGCACCAATGTAAAGGGGATTGTGTGCTGAACAGGTCCAGCACCAGCTTTCAATCCTGGCTCTTCTGCTGTTGGAGCAGAGGCCAAACGTTCGTGCTGTACTAACTGTGCTGCTGGGCAGCTGAGAGACACCACCTGAGAATTTGGATTCAAATGGACTTTTAGGTATGAAACCGAGGAGAGACTGCAATGATGGTGACCCCGTTGCAAAGCTGCTTGTGTGCTGAAGAAGCAGAGCACTAGCTTTCCCTGCTGCTCCTTCTGCCGTGTGAGCAGATGCCACTCTTCATTCTGTGCTGACTGTGTTGCTGCGCAGCAGAGAGCAGCCTCTGGACTGATTCCATTCAAATGCTTTTCCTGTATGAAAGTGAGCAGTGAAAGCAACGATGAATGCACCAATGTAAAAAGGGATTGTGTGCTGAACAGGTCCAGCACCAGCTTTCAATCCTGGCTCTTCTGCTGTTGGAGCAGAGGCCAAACGTTCGTGCTGTACTAACTGTGCTGCTGGGCAGCTGAGAGACACCACCTGAGAATTTGGATCAAATGGACTTTTAGGTAGGAAACCGAGGAGAGACTGCAATGATGGTGACCCCGTTGCAAAGCTGCTTGTGTGCTGAAGAAGCAGAGCACTAGCTTTCCCTGCTGCTCCTTCTGCCGTGTGAGCAGATGCCACTGTTCATTCTGTGCTGTGTTGCTGCCAGCAGGGAGCAGGCTCTGGACGGGATTCTATTCAAATGCTTTTTCCTGTATGATGTTATCAGTGAAAGCAACGATGGAGACACCAATGTAAAGGGGATTGTGTGCTGAACAGGTCCAGCACCAGCTTTCAATCCTGGCTCTTCTGCTGTGGGAGCAGAGGCCAAACGTTCGTGCTGTACTTAACTGTGCTGCTGGGCAGCTGAGAGACACCACCTGAGAATTTGGATTCAAATGGACTTTTAGGTAGGAAACCGAGGAGAAACTGCAATGATGGTGACCCCGTTGCAAAGCTGCTTGTGTGCTGAAGAAGCAGAGCACTAGCTTTCCCTGCTGCTCCTTCTCCCGGTGTGAGCAGATGCCCAACTGTTCATTCTGTTGACTGTGTTGCTGCGCAGCAGAGAGCAGCCTCTGACTGATTCCATTCAAATGCTTTTCTGTATGAAAGTGAGCAGTGAAAGCAACGATGGAGGCACCAATGTAAAGGGGATGTGTGCTGACAGGTCCAGCACCAGCTTTCAATCCTGGCTCTTCTGGCTGTTGGAGCAGAGGCCAAACGTTCGTGCTGTACTAACTGTGCTGCTGGGCCAGCTGAGAGACACCACCTGAGAATTTGGGTTCAAATGGACTTTTAGGTATGAAACCGAGGAGAGACTGCAATGATGGTGACCCCGTTGCAAAGCTGCTTGTGTGGCTGAAGAAGCAGAGCACTAGCTTTCCTGCTGCTTCTTCTGCCTTGTGAGCAGATGCCACTGTTCATATTCTGTGCTGTGTGCTTGCCAGCAGGAGCAGGCTCTGGACGGATTCCATTCAAAAGGCTTTCCTGTATGAGTGTTAGCAGTGAAAGCAACGATGGAGACACCAAGGTAAAGGGGATTGTGTGCTGAACAGGTCCCAGCACCAGCTTTCAATCCTGGCTCTTCTGCTGTGGAGTAGAGGCCAAACGTTCGTGCTGTACTAACTGTGCTGCTGGGCAGCTGAGAGACAGCACCTGAGAATTTGAATTCAAATGGACTTTTAGGTAGGAAACCGAGGAGAGACTGCAATGATGGTGACCCCGTTGCAAAGCTGCTTGTGTGCTGAAGAAAGCAGAGCACTAGCTTTCCCTGCTGCTCCTTCTCCGTGTGAGCAGATGCCACTGTTCATTCTGTGCTGACTGTGTTGCTGCGCAGCAGAGAGCAGCCTCTGGACTGATTCCATTCAATGCTTTTCCTGTATGGAAAGTGAGCAGTGAAAGCAACGATGGAGGCACCAATGTAAAGGGGATTTGTGTGCTGAACAGGTCCAGCACCAGCTTTCAATCCTGGCTCTTCTGCTGTTGGAGCAGAGGCCAAACGTTCGTGCTGTACTAACTGTGCTGCTGGGCAGCTGAGAGACACCACCTGAGAATTTGGATTCAAATGGACTTTTAGGTATGAAACCCGAGGAGAGACTGCAATGATGGTGACCCCGTTGCAAAAGCTGCTTGTGTGCTGAAGAAGCAGAGCCACTAGCTTTCCCCTGCTGCTCCTTCTGCCGTGTGAGCAGATGCCACTCTTCATTCTGTGCTGTGTTGCTGCGCAGCAGAGAGCAGCCTCTGGACTGATTCCATTCAAATGCTTTTCCTGTATGAAAGTGAGCAGTGGAAAGCAACGATGAATGCACCAATGTAAAAGGGGATTGTGTGCTGAACAGGTCCAGCACCAGCTTTCAATCCTGGCTCTTCTGCTGTTGGAGCAGAGGCCAAACGTTCGTGCTGTACTAACTGTGCTGCTGGGCACCTGAGCGACACCACCTGAGAATTCGGATTCCAAATGGACTTTTAGGTATGAACCCGAGGAGAGACTGCAATGATGGTGACCCCGTTGCAAAGCTGCTTGTGTGCTGAAGAAGCAGAACACTAGCTTTCCCTGCTGCTCCTTCTCCCGTGTGAGCAGATGCCACTGTTCATTCTGTGCTGACTGTGTTGCTGCGCAGCAGAGAGCAGCCTCTGGACTGATTCCATTCAAATGCTTTTCCTGTATGAATGTGAGCAGTGAAAGCAACGATGGAGGCACCAATGTAAAGGTGATTGTGTGCTGAACAGGTCCAGCACCAGCTTTCAATCCTGGCTCTTCTGCTGTGGGAGCAGAGGCCAAACGTTCGTGCCTGTACTAACTGTGCTGCTGGGCAGCCTGAGAGACACCACCTGAGAATTTGGATTCAAATGGACTTTTAGGTAGGAAACCGAGGAGAGACTGCAATGATGGTGACCCCCGTTGCAAAGCTGCTTGTGTGCTGAAAAGCAGAGCACATAGCTTTCCCTGCTGCTCCTTCTGCCGTGTGAGCAGATTGCCCACTGTTCCATTA